>NW_026864535.1:0-20491 GCF_026571515.1 Ruditapes philippinarum
TCGCGGACTTTGTATAAGGTCGCTGACTTTTGAACATGGTCGCTGACTTTGTATCAGGTCGCTGATTTTGAACATGGTCGCGGACTTTGTATAAGGTCGCTGACTTTGAACATGGTCGCTGACTTTGTATCAGGTCGCTGACTTTGAACATGGTCGCTGACTTTGTATAAGGTTGCTGACTTTGAACATGGTCGCTGACTTTGTATAAGGTCGCTGACTTTGTATCAGGTCGCTGACTTTGAACATGGTCGCGGACTTTGTATAAGGTCGCTGACTTTGAACATGGTCGCTGACTTTGTATCAGGTCGCTGACTTTGAACATGGTCGCAGACTTTGAACATGGTCGCGGACTTTGTATAAGGTCGCTGACTTTGAACATGGTCGCGGACTTTGTATAAGGGCGCTGACTTTGAACATGGTCGCTGACTTTGTATCAGGTCGCTGACTTTGAACATGGTCGCGGACTTTGTATCAGGTCGCTGACTTTGAACATGGTCACGGACTTTGTATAAGGTCGCTGACTTTGAACATGGTTGCGGACTTTGTATCAGGTCGCTGACTTTGAACATGGTCGCGGACTTTGTATAAGGTCGCTGACTTTGAACATGGTCGCGGACTTTGTATCAGGTCGCTGACTTTGAACATGGTCGCGGACTTTGTATCAGGTCGCCGACTTTGAACATGGTCGCGGACTTTGTATAAGGTCGCCGACTTTGAACATGGTTGCGGACTTTGTATCAGGTCGCTGACTTTGAACATGGTCGCGGACTTTGTATCAGGTCGCTGACTTTGACATGGTCGCGGGACTTTGTATAAGGTCCCTGACTTTGAACATGGTCACGGACTTTGTATAAGGTCCCTGACTTTGAACATGGTCGCGGACTTTGTATGAGGTCGCTGACTCTGAACATGGTCGCGGACTTTGTATAAGGTCCCTGACTCTGAACATGGTCGTGGACTTTGTATCAGGTCGCTGACTTTGAACATGGTCGCGGACTTTGTATAAGGTCGCTGACTTTGAACATGATTGCGGACTTTGTATAAGGTCGCTGACTTTGAACATGATTGCGGACTTTGTATAAGGTCGCTGACTTTGAACATGGTCGCTGACTTTGAACATGGTCGCTGACTTTGAACATGGTCGCGGACTTTTGTGTAAGGTTGCTGACTTTGAACATGGTCGCTGACTTTGAACATGGTCACGGACTTTGTGTAAGGTCGCTGACTTTGAACATGGTCGCGGACATTCTATAAGGTCGCTGACTTTGAACATGGTCGTGGACTTTGTGTAAGGTTGCTGACTTTGAACATGGTCGCGGACTTTGTGTAAGGTCGCTGACTTTGAACATGGTCGCGGACTTTGAACATGGTCGCGGACTTTGTGTAAGGTCGCTGACTTTGAACATGGTCGCGGACTTTGTGTAAGGTCGCTGACTTTGAACATGGTCGCGGACTTTGTGTAAGGTCGCTGACTTTGAACATGGTTGTGGACTTTGAACATGGTCGCGGACTTTGTGTAAGGTCGCTGACTTTGAACATGGTCGCTGACTTTGAACATGGTTGCGGACTTTGTGTAAGGTCGCTGACTTTGAACATGGTCGCGGACTTTGTGTAAGGTCGCTTACTTTGAACATGGTTGCGGACTTTGTGTAAGGTCGCTGACTTTGAACATGGTCACGGACTTTGTGTAAGGTCGCTGACTTTGAACATGGTTGCGGACTTTGTGTAAGGTCGCTGACTTTGAACATGGTCACGGACATTCTATAAGGTCGCTGACTTTGAACATGGTCACGGACTTTGTATAAGGTCGCTGACTTTGAACATGGTCACGGACATTCTATAAGGTGGCTGACTTTGAACATGGTCACGGACTTTCTATAAGGTCGCTGACTTTGAACATGGTCACGGACATTGTATAAGGTCGCTGACTTTGAACATGGTCGCAGACTTTGTATAAGGTAGCTGGTCGCTGACTTTGAACATGGTCGCGGACTTTGTATAAGGTCGCTGACTTTGAACAAGGTTGCTCCTTGTCTTAGTATTTTGTTGTGTCTTGTTTTAGTATTTTTTATTATCATGAGTATATGTGCTATAAGCATTGTAAAATGTTAAATGCACTAAAGATATTGAATTGAATTGAATACAAGTAAAACTGTCCCTGAGGTTGACACTACTGGCATCATCTCATTTCCTGCAGTCCAGGAGGCAGAGGAGTCACCACTTTACATAATTTAAGTCTTCTCAACATTTTTCACTTGTAGGGACTTCGACTTTCCCAAAGTTAAGCTGGAAAAAACACATTACCTGAAACATTTTTCAAGGTGGTTTGAGCAGTTTGAATAGGCACATCAAAAGGAACAAAAATACATTGCATTTACATGTAGCTAC
This sequence comes from Ruditapes philippinarum, assembly GCF_026571515.1. NCBI lineage: Eukaryota > Metazoa > Mollusca > Bivalvia > Venerida > Veneridae > Ruditapes > Ruditapes philippinarum. The sequence goes on from NW_026864535.1 coordinate 2,389, forward strand.
TTGATGATTTCTTGGTCCACAAGCTTTAAAAAGTCATCCTGCTATAATTGTGAACTACTAGAAGTGTTTTATTTGTTTGCATCTGTGGCCGAGTGGTTAAGGACGCTGACTTCATTGTTCAGGGTACAGTATTGACCGCAATTTGGTTGCAATAGAGATACTCCGGAACTAGGCACATGTGTGTATTTCCTATCTTATCCTAGGCTTATAAACTTTAACATTTACAACTTGGTAAATTTATTTATATTTCTAGTGATCATAATGCCTTGATCACTATTGTGAACGGTTAAAATATTTTTGTACCCCCAAGGATAAGATTGGAAATACGTGCTTTTGCCGAGTTTGATTTAATATGTTCATTGTATTTATAACCAAGTAAATCGGGAATAAAACGTATCTCAATATAAGGAACATCACACCTGCCACATATGCCGTATCAATTTGTAGGACGGTAGTAAAGGAACTACAGCATTAACAAAGATTGAGGATTTAAAGTCACAGTACTAGTACTTGATTTTTCAAGGTTAACTGCATTTGAGAAGATCCCTCATGTGTTTGGTTGACAAACTATTGATAAATGTTTATGATTAGTGACCTCATTATTACCTTTGGTATTAAGGTTATTGGCATTAAATTCCACCAATAAATGACACTGCCAATTTTTTTTTTTAAAAAATCCAAATTTTGACAGGTCGGGTAAAAATCTTTATACAGAAGATATCTTATTATAATTTGAAGAAATAAAAAAAAACCACAACAAATCTTACCAGTACTAAAAAAGTTTTAATGTGAATGTGTAAATGATTCCACATTACACCTTTAACTGTACATGACATTCCAGTATAATTTATTGTTGGAAGCAACATCACATTTTATTCCTAAAAATAGTTTAGTTTTTTACATTCTAATAAATGTATCAAGTTGGACTTGTAATCTCTGCCTGGCCATTGTCTTTAGATCCTGGAGGTGTGTAATTTGAAGGCATTGAGCTTATGTTGCTCTGTGATTGGTTCATTACAACTGGTGGGCGTGGCTTTATAAAATCGACCTTTGAACTTTGAATATGAAATGCTGGAGCAACCCAAGTTCCACATGGACATCTTTCACCTGTGAAGAAATATGTAAACATGTATTGGTATACTAGAATATATATGGGACAAAAAAATATGTTAGATTTTTAAATAACAATCAAACAAATAAAGATAATATAGAGACGACCACCAAAAGAGTTCACAAAGACAAGATATGTTATATTTTAAATCTAAACAGGTAAACACTGTGTCATTAAAAAAAACAACAACTGGCAGTTTCTTTTACAAAAGACCAAATTGATTTGACTAGTAATACAGCCAAAAACAGTTTCCAAAACATACTCTGTGCGTTCTCTTATTCAAATTCATCCTCAATAACCCAGACTATTTACCATATACCAGTATTAAATGTAGTACATATATATAGAACTGGGTTATGATGATGATTCAAATTCTGCATATTTGGTAAGTATTTTAAAATACTCGGAAAGTATTTCACCCAAAGATGATTTATAGTATATTTTTTCTGTAAATATAAGTTATATTAATGTTACTTACCATACCAGATAAAAGAGCCAAGTTTGGAATCACACTTTGGACACATCACCTACATAGTGTAATAGAAAATAAAGCCATGGATCACATTTCTAGGTAAAGAATAGTATATCTAGTGATACAATGTCCCTGTTTGACATTGTTTCCTTCAACATCGTTTTCCTGTTTGGCATACACATGTCAAATATCTCAATAGAAAAATACAGATGATAGGGGAAAAAATCATTAATTATTTTTTCTTCTTCAATACAAAATCTGATCATGAACTAATCAACATATGATAAGTGGCAATTGAAAGAAATTATCTTGACCAAACATGAACAGAAAATTTTAAATAATAAATATTCATATTTAAAGCTGAAGTTTAATCATTACTGTTCAGCATAATCATCAACATTGACCTTATGAAAGCATATTTCTGTGTATATTTTACATCATAGTACTATTATTCATTCTCAGATTAATCCTTTTTCCAACCTTTTTAATGAAAATGGTTTCTACCAATTCCTGCTGACATTATTTTCAAGTCGACACTTATCTTACATACAGAAACTTGTATACACAAAGGGGAATAATTCTGTAACACGCAATGCAGTGATGGGTCTTGGTCATAATTATCTTGAAGATATGTCCGGAGTTTCTAGTGAATACCTAATTGCTAATTTATGTTGCATGTAAAGCAGAAATCAAGTGTGATGCCAACACAATGCTTTTGTTTTAACAGTATGGTGGTGTTTTTAGTTTTCACTCAAGATAATGGCAGTAAGCCACATTGAATATACTAGAGCACAGTTCAGGTGCAACATTGGGCATGCAAAGAATTGATACCTTCTGTGCAAGCCAGAGCATAGGTACAGTGGGAATAACCATAGAAAGGATTTTATGATCAGTCACAAGGAAAGTGACGAGCACCATCCGGGAATTGAACCCAGGTTGTCAATTCGCAGTCCAACGCTCTACGTATTGAGCTAACCAGACGACTATTGTTTTGACAACAAACTCCCTTAAACTTAATATTAATGGAATATTCCATATCCAAATCAGGGCAAATACATTAGACATATTCAGCAGATAAAAGGTTAACCTATATATGAACTCTATGACATTACCTTGCCTTCTAGCTGATTCACAAATCCTGCCATCCACTGGACTGGTTCTATAAACAAAGATCTACTGCAGACTGTGTCCTCTTGTTTTTCATCTGTATCACAGGCTGGTCGCTTATTTGCAGGAATTTTACTACGCCAGTCAAATGCTGCCTCACCTTGACCTTCTGTGTGAGGTAGGAGACTGGAACTTTTGAATAACGCTCTCCTGAAAATCACACAATCATTAACTATTTCATTCTATTATATTATTTCAATGTTTAACATGTTAAGCAGTTAATAGCTTGTAATAAATTCAACAAACTTTGGGAGCCTCTCTCCTAGGGCATGCTCGTTATGGTGAATGCACATGGCAGGTCATGGACAATTTGCCCCAAGTAGCAGGGATAAAAGGGTGGCCTGTTATGACTTACTCCGCAGGTTGGTACTTTCTTGGGAGGGTGGTGCTACAATTAGGGCTGTTTTGAAAGAAGCACGCCTTGGAGACACCTTTAGAATCTTATAGCAGGTTTAGCAGGTTTAAAAAGGGTTTAAACGAGTACATGTAGCTCAGTTCTTACCTGCATTTCTTACATCTGTAGTAATTCTCTGTTTTATTTGTGCCGACATCTTCAGCAAGGTCACTTTCTTTAACTTCTATACCACCTGTAATAGTTAGTCATTTCATATGATTATATGGCAGGTTTGGCTGAATTAATTCAAAGCTATAAAGCCTATGGATTAAGTGATATTACGGTAGGTCATTTCATGGATGCAACCTAAGATTTATTTTTAAACAAAATTCAAAGACACTTGAGTGTGATCTGTAATGACATTGTTAGCATTATGTCAACTATATTATGGTTGTTAGCATTATGTCAACTACATTATGGTTGTTGGCATTATATCAACTACATTATGGTTGTTGGCATTATGCCAACTACATTATGGTTGTTGGCATTATGCTAACTACATTATGGATGTTTAGCATTATGCTAACTACATTATGGTTGTTAAGCATTATGCTAACTATATTAAGGTTAAATAAATAGCATATATTATAAAATGGGGGTTCTTGATCTATTATTTGTACTGACTCTTATAGATTTAAAAAAAAATCTGATCACATTCAGTGCTATCATGCCTTGTAAACTCCTATCCTAGTAAAACCCTCTCAAGTCAAATACAAGCTCCAAGATACCCCTTACATAGCACTATTACGTACACAAAATGCAAAAATAAAATAAAACAGGAGCTGCAAGTAGGATACCATACATGGCAATTTTCAGTATGTGATTGTACAACTGCTTATCTGTGAAACTACTATGATGCTATGAAAAACAACATAATTTTACTGTTTTTTTTTAAATTTTCAAGACATATTTCAAAAGATATAGCTTCATGCACTTTAATGTACTAAATGCAAAATCTAAATTTAATGATGATCACATATTTAATACCTGTCTGTATATTTTGAGCCATCACTTCAAGTTTGTACTGTTTATAAGCCGCATTATTAGAATCTAGTGAAAACCCAATCTGTTCAAACAGCTCTAACTGCCTCATGAATCCTTCGTTTGGTCTGTAAAACGAAATATTTTTCCGCTATTTAAATATTTACTAATTCTTATTTCCCACTGTTTAAATATATACTAATTCTTATTTCCCACCGTTTAAATATATATTAATTCTTATTCCCCACTGTTTAAATATATACTAATTCTTATTTCCCACTGTTAAAATATATACTAATTCTTATTTCCCACTGTTTAAATATATACTAATTCTTATTTCCCACTATTTAAATATATACTAATTCTTATTTCCCACAAAAAATATACTAAGTCTTATGTTCTTATATACATTGTACATGTATATATATTTCTTTTCTTAATTGTGATGTATAAATATACTAATCTTATTTCCAACTGTATAAAATATCATAATATTTCTTGACCCTATATCTTTCACAAATATCTATCTTTAAACTGCATCTATATCATTTACTAATGTAACATAGAGCATTAGATTTGTAAAGTTATACTGCATACAGGACATACTTTATCTTTTTCCTATACTGTTTCACTATATGCATAGCCACCTCCAGAGGTATTTTGCTCTTATACATTAAATATCCCACAGCTATGGTAGAACTACGTGACATACCTGCAAGACTGAAAACAGAAGAAATGCAACATCAAAAATATTGTCAAATAACTTAAAAAGTACAGTTGTGATCCCCATATTTTTTTCATCAATTTGTTTTGATTATAATTCTCTTAAACCATGCACAATTTAAGGAAATTTTCACTATAAGTTTTAATTTTCCTACTGCTTACTTAAATTTTTAAGAAAGAGCCTAATACCTTAACTTAGAATTTAATTTACTCAACCCTGAACTAACTACATGTAGGCTAGCAAATAATGATTTTAACCAGCTATGAACTTACTCTGTCATAAATATGATATTGTAAAATAGCTCATATACTAGTAATCACCTATGAACTTAACTAAGCTACATAATTGTTTATCTCATATAATCAGCTATGAACTTACCAAGAATTCAGAAGTAGCTAAAACCTATCAAGCTAGCTATGAACTTACCAATGAATTAAAACTTTTCCATTCTGTTTGTCTGCCTCATCAATAAAGTTAAACATGTGTTTAAACTGTGACAATAAGTCTGTAGTCTCCATATCAAGACATTGGTGGTACAGGTACCTAAATATTCCATTCTCCTTCAAGTACAAAATGAATGATACATTATAAAATTATGCACCATCTTATGATTCTAGGCTAAAATTCGGCCCCATTCTCTTTCACATGTAATACATGATTATTATAAAAGTTAAGTTGAATGTTCATTTATGAATATACAAATAGTTATTGGGGAATTTAAAACAAGAGCTATCAGTAGGACAGCAAAATGGACTATTTAGTAATAATTAATAGTGCTTTTAAATACTAGTAAAACAAAAGCCTGGATAATATAAGAATTAACAAAAGAAGATTTAATTTGAAAAGAATACACAACATAGTTATATCAATCTTGGATATTGACCAAATAATTCTGTATGTTTACAAAGTGTAATATTTCATAGTATGGTGTACATAACAAAAAAAATATTTCAATTTTTTCCAATTCAATAATGATGAAAAATAAAACAAGATTCTTTAGGAACAATTACTATACCTCTATCCATTTCAATGGATATTTATCTACGGTAACGATATGTGTAATTCCAGCTTCATTGCTATTTTGTAGTGACTCAGCGTCTTCTCTGTCACCTATATAAATACACATGTCTCCAACTCTATCCATTACTGTGTGAATCTGGAATATATTCTACAAATTGTACATTAACATTACAAATAAGCTGAGACATAACATTACAGGACGAGTGACATCCCACTTCTGGCAACCCCTTGATGTACCTTTTTGAGATTGCTGGCTAAGATAAGCAACACTAATGTTCATTTGCTTGTTCTGTTATATTGACCTTTTTGAAAACCTAGCTAAACACCGTTTTCCAGTACGTTATGGATTTAGCTCTGGGGACTTACACCAAATGAAGTACATAACATAGTTACATGATATTTCTATTTTTCTATCATTATTTTACCATTTAAGGTGAAAAATTGATGTATTTGAAAATTATCAATATTCCTTTAAATTATCTATTGCAAATTTTTCAAAAAATAAATTGTTAATAATGAAAATCACTAAAATTAAAACAGACGTAGTGGAATCTTCCATAATAAATAAGGTTATTTTCTGCGTAAACTTGTGTTTTTACTTTATTTTTTGTATGGAATTATTCATACAATGATATTTAATTATTTTCTTATAAAGAAAAAACTGTTTTATTTCAATTTAATTTAAAAAAAAGGCGGAAAACATCGAGTTTGCTATTACAATCCATTATGTGAATTCCCCAGAGCTATGTTCAGAAAGTACCGGAAAACGGCGTTTAGCTAGGTTTTCGAATTCGTGAATAATGTCCCAGCAATAGGCCGGAATACAGGCTGGTTATTAACCCTTCAAAAATAGCATTAAGACCAAAATTAGGGAGTGGCATACAAATTTGACACCAAGAGGGCTTAAAAAAGGACCAAGATCTTCCAAAAGAGTCAAGAAATATTATCATTCAGCAGGTATTCATTAAATAATTAAACTTAATGCTGGTACATGTACATAAAATGTATGTAGAAAGCCTTATTGCGACAACAGATAAATATAGCACAAATCAAGCTCATGTGTTAAAGTGATAAATCTTATTATCATATCATTTGCAATGAATTAAGCTACCATTCGAACAAATCTCACCTTTATTTTTATATCCAAACAATATCCTTTATCCGGCTACCTTGTCACTTTTTCGCGAAAACAAATTATTTTTATAGCCAAAGCAAATTCTCAGACTCGCATCAATATAGTCAGAAAAGATATAAGTCTTTATAGTTTATTTTATAAGTAATAAATAAAAATGTTAATTAACAGATCTAACAAAATTAGTAAGTTTCGTCGTGATCGTTTTGCATTGTATAAAACCCGTCTACGACACGTCCTTCTTTTGGTCATTGACCACTAAATAAAACGAAAGTTGAACACAACTAAAGGTGGGGGGAAAATCCCGGGATCGCCTATAGAAAAGCCGGGATCCGGGATCGTATTAAACATATAGTAATCCCGGGAATTGACCACCTGCTATCGGTGTGATCGATAAATTATCGATTATCTCATGCCTTTTGTCAAGGATATGCTTGTGATATGAAATGCAGACAGGTTTAATGTTGTTTATTTACTTTTTTAGTCTTGATGGCTATGATATATTTTTGTAATTTAATGATTTTCGCGCATACATACGTACAGTACTGTACAACAAATGTCTGGGGACACCACTTTGTTTTTTATGATAGAAGTTTAATATAAACACATAATAATAATAAGTAATAAGAAAAAGTAAATGCCAATTGGTAAAAAAATCATTTATTGAAATAAACATGCATTTTATACATGTATTTTTAAATGTATTAAATATACATGTATTTTCATATAACAGTAATGCAGGTGTCATTGGTAAATTATCGATTAGATCTGCATTTTTACAGAGATGTGTAATGTTATGTCAGATTTTTACAAGGAATTGTAGAGAAGAATTGTATTATTTTTCTGACGGAGTTGGTTTTATTGTTGCAATGATTTCGAGATATTTGACTAAGATGACACGTGCCCTTTTACAATATTAGAGTAGAGACATCTGTCTGGTGAAACGAAGTGTGAATGCTACGTAAAGTGAGATATTTAGTGTTTTTTTCCTCGCTCTTATTTTTATTAAAATACACTTTGTTTGATTTGTCACGGAACAAATGACCTTTTGTGTAAATTTCTGGTTTTCCTACTTAGATATAGATCTCCATAGTGATTTCCACTTGCCAAACATAATCCGACTTGTAATGTTCAAATTATTTTACTCCTGTCAAAATATAAGTATATTATACCATTATTGATAAATCACAACAAACGCATCAGTAATGCAGATTGTCAATTTCCCTATTAGATCTTTACGATACTTGTACAATAGTTTAGACCGAATATCTTTGAACTCCCTTATCACATTCAGAAAAGCCGGGATCATATTAGATACATGTATATAGAGATCCCGGGAATTGACCACTGCCATGTCACATTCAGATAAGCCGGGATCGTATTAAACAAGGAGAGAGATACCGGGAATTGACCGTCTGCTATAAATCACATTCAGAAAAAGCCGGGATCGTATTAGATATATAGAGATACCGGGAATTGACCGTCTGCTATAAATCACATTCAGAAAAAGCCGGGATCGTATTAGATATATAGAGATACCGGGTTTTGACCGTCTGCATAATAACATTCAGAAAAAGCCGGGATCGTATTAGATATATAGAGATACCAGGAATTGACCGTCTGCTTTAAATCACATTCAGAAAAAGCCGGGATCGTATTAGATATATAGAGATCCTGGGAATTGACCGTCTGCATAATAACATTCAGAAAAGCCGGGATCGGATAAGATATCAAAAAAGCCGGGATCGTATAAGATATAGAGAGATCCCGTGAATTGACCACTTCCATATCACATTTAGAAAAGCCGGGATCGTATTAGATTATATAGAGATCCCGGCTGTATCGCAATCAGAAAAGCTGGGATCGTATCAGACAATGTGTTAAGTGAAACACGGGATAGTTTAAAAAATAAATATAATAATGGATATATAAAGAAGGTCAATACAAGTTGGCAATCAATTCATTCTATTATTATATACATGCATTTAAAACATATATCCGTTAGGTAGAAGTAGTTAATTTTGAACAAACACATATACAGACATAGAAGAAGAAGAAGAACTTTTATTTGCACTAAAGCCCTAAAGAGAGCCATTGACAAAGCATCAATATATATACATACAAAAAATAGAAAAATGGCGATACGTGACAAGAAGTCGAGATGTCATGTGTATTCACGGGAAATAATTCTTTGATAAATGTAAAAGTAGCTCATACAATTTAAGCTGATTAACTGTGCCATATAAAATTACCAAATCAAAGAGCTTCAGGGAACAATATTAAACGAAGAGTGGTTTCACATGACATCTCGCTTGGGAGAAGCAGAATAATGTAAATATTACAATACGACAAAACATATTAATTTCTATATAATAATAATATGGTTAACGAGGTTGGATGCTCCTAGATAATATGTTGATATCATTTAAGGATTTTGCTCTTTCTTGGAAAGGGGCGCTATCCACAAATAATACATAGTGCTAAATATGATACATTCACCAACACATAAATGCCCCATTGAAAAACGAAAACGAAAATATAGAGCACATGATGGTGATCTGTACATAAGAACGGAAAGATTAGGAGTCTCCATCAACGGAACCAGAGAAATAAATTACAAATTACTAGGGTGATTCCAATAGTATCTTTTGATATATTATGTACGAAGTTCTTTAAACATATTACATACAAGTACAAAATAGGACATATAAATAAACACATGTTTCAGTATATTATTTCATTTTAAAGCTGCATGACTCCAGATAAACGAAAATATTTCAAGAAAAATCAAACTTGAGATAAAGATTTTAAAAAAGCAAAAAGTTTCGAGATTAAAGTAATAATTTACACAATACTAGTATATATTATTAATGCCTAATTTTGTCTTATTTATTAGCACAGAGATATTTTCGAAGCATAACCAACGCAAATAGAACTGTTTTTGCATATTTGACCTCTTATTGGTAATTAACGTGGAATGTTAGTGTAAATTAATATCTTTGGTCATAATACATTTCAACTTTTTATGAAAATTAGCATTAATCTGGAGGTGTGCTGCTTTAAAGTTTAAATTAAACAGTACATTTGAATAAAGTATATATGTAGAAAATTGATATGAAAAAGAAAATATAAATATAAAATAAATAACAACAAATTAAAACAACTTATTTCAATAATATAGCAACATGAATTAACATACATTTATGAATTGATGTTTTTACATTTTATACATTCCCATTTCCAACCAGTAATTGATCTTTTTCTACTGATACCAACACATCTTAAATGGTACCATCTATTGCATTTGCGATTTTCGCATCCTATTATGTCGTCTATAAAATCTGGCATTCCGCAAACACATCTGCGTTTTTCTAGCTTCACGACCCTAGGGATGCCCATAAAAGCTGACGAACGGGTTTTTTGCTCCTCTTTTGGAAATGGGTACATTTTACCATTTTCTAAACATAAAGTTAAATGTTCTCGCATCTCTTCAATTTTGTATGTAACGTTAAAATTAAATCTATTGGGATTATTACATATCTAGATAATACACACAACCCGACTCATGCGAGAAACTGCATGTCCAATGACAGTTGCCGTCAAAGTGAATCTGAGTACATGGCGGAGTTGCTGACTGAAATTTTCTGTCTGTATTCCATGTTTTGTCGTTATCTATATAATACGGAGTCATTTTTGTGTCTTGAAATCCTTGAATGTTTTTGTATTGTTTCGAAAGTATCGTATTAACTGCGTTTATATGTTTATCAGTGAGCCATTGATTAGATTCAATTATTTCTTTGTCTTGCATACTTAAATCCAGTTCAGGTAACCACGGTACACTGATATCGGAATCATCGCGAAATATTGAGGTAGGCGTTTCATGTAAAATGTCAGTTACAGAAGGTGAAGATATATTTGGTAATTTTAGTATTTTTGGCGGTGTGACAACATGCTGGTCATCTTTATTTGGTGATTCACTCAACGAAGTTTCTAATTTTATTTTTTTAGGTGTTGGTTCAGGGGTATTTGGCGGACTGTATTTCATAACACCGTCATTGTTTTCAGCCTTAGCTAATTTCGAGTCTGGAGCAGGTACTATGCTTTCAAAGTCTGATTGTTTTTGTTTTTTCTGTCCGAGTCTTCGTTGAGTCTTAGGGCGGTTTTTGTATCTCATTAGACTTATCAATCTTCTTTCTTCTTTTTTCTCAATGTTTGTTATTCCAATGCTACGCTTTGCGGCGATTATGTGGTAACACGTACCTGTTGCCGGGCACTGACACTCTTCTTTGGGGAAAAGTGTAACTGTATATTTTTTGTCCCTTAATCCGCAAACCATGAACGCATTCATTTCTGGGACTAATCTCACTCCATCTGCAGAAATAACTTTACTTGCTAAGTCATCTTGTGTGTTTATTTGTATTACGTTTTCTTTTTTATTGTCACAGTGTTCTGTTTCGCTTTTTATGTCCAATTCAGAAATTGCAGTTTGCACAACATTATATATTTCATCTTCTTTCACTATTTTATGAGGAAATTTTAAATCTTTTAAATGAATTTTTGAGTAAGAAAAATCGGATTTAAGTTCTTGATCTCCTAGCCCGGCCCTTCCACGTAACATTTCTACATGAATCGAATTTTGTAGATAGAATAAACTTAAAATCATGTTTGCGACGGACATTCGCCTGTGATTATTCATATATTTTATTATTGTATTGAAACCCTCAGAGATATTAGTAGTAATACCGGACTTTTCATTGTAAATCCCTGCCTGCTCCAGGAGCCAACGGCCTGAATATTCCATTATATCATCTTTAATGTGACTCTGGAAATATTGTTCAAAGGACTCACACCAAGGACCACTTAAAGTATCTAGCTGTTGTTGGAATTGGTATTCAGTCGTACACCTCAATAAGGTATCTAAATGTTTCATATAAAGCTCCACATTTGATGTTGGAGTTTTTCTTTAAGGGAGCCATTCCATAACGTCCCTCTTTATATGATTCCAGCAATGGTACAATTTTGCGTTATCTAATTTTTTTCTCTATGACATTAGTTATACCTGGTTCGCGATCTGCAACGAATACAATGTCTTTCTTTTTTATATTTGGGCATTTTTCTGTTATGATGGAAATAAAACGTTCGTGAAATTTTTGGTCTTTTTTCTCGTGTAGCATAAATGCAACTGGGGTAGTGGGCTCTTTCTTAAAAATGAAGTTCTTGTACAATAAAGGGGTGATATAGAAGTTCCCGCATTCAAAAGTCGTATCTATGGAAAACATTGTTTTAGGGTCCTGTTCTATGTTTAATAAGTTATTCAAATTGTCTAGGGATTCTTGCATCCCCATCACTACTGTAAGACTTGGGTACAGGTCAATTTGATGCACAAACCCATCTAACTGGTAAGAAAGTAATAAGGCGCTGTAGATGTCGTCTTGTGATAAGCGTTTCCTATCTTTCATATATTGTGTCACTTTTTTAACTTGTTCCTTGTTTTTAGGTGCTTCAGATAGCGCCTGTTCGCCATCTACTGATGCAGCCAATTCTTTGTATATTTTTGCCGTCTGTTTATTATTTCCGGCTTCTTCCCGAATTGCATCGAAAACTGAAGGGCATGTTCTGACCGAAGTTTGTTTGGTTGTTTCATGCTTTTTATTGCCGTGGTCAGTAGGGACATAACACTGCTCATTTCCAAGATAATGAAGTATATAAAACCGATCGTTTACTAACAATTTATGTTCCGTTCTTGTGAATTCATTTGAAGGTACTGCCTTATCATCTTCATTGTTCTTTACCCTTATCCTAAAACGCGTTTGACAGACCGTTGGCTGCTTTCTAGGAACCTTTTTGCACCCATCATTATGCCACTGATAATCGTCGCATCTCCTGTCAAGTTTATTTCGCATATTGTCCGTATCTACTATAACAACATCTCCTCCTACAGGCTTGATAGATCTGTTTCTATTCATTTTTCCAGACGGTATTTCGCCACTAATACACTTATCTAAAATACATTTTGCATGCTCTATGGTCAGTGCCTGATGTAACCCTATCTGATACACATTGTAACTTCTTTCAATTTCAACAGTTTCAGTTATATCATTTACATTCCCACCACGCTGACGTTTAAAGTTACGTTCACTTCGTTTACTAGATTTCACTGTCTGGTCATTTTGAAACTCAATAACACTTTCTTCAATAGGCAACACAGAAAACCGGTTATTTATCACCATCGGAGTTGGTTGTAGAGTGGTACGTGTTGTACGATGTCCATGTCTGTTTTGGCGTTGGCACCTGATCCAGTGTTCGTGGTTCACTTTCTTTATCGGCTCAGTCGAAGTTGGTACAGGTTTAAAATCACAAGGCGGTAGAGTAGGTTCAGGCCTAAGGTTTCGGACTGCTTCTTCAATGGAACTTATGAGTAGTTCAGTTCCCTCGAAGCTAAGGTGTAAGCCGTCACGACTTAACAGGTTCCTCCGCGCACCTGAATGTATATAATATCATATTTGTAAAGTCATGGTAAATATCCTATCTTAAACATAGATCAAGATTATAAGTGAAATACTGAAAAATATTGATGAAATATTTAAAGGGCGTATTTTTATTTTCCGTATTTTCACTGTAAAAAGTTATTTGTCACTGCAGTGAAACATTTTTTCCGTATTTTTTTTTTACTGGTTTCTTGTCGGATTATTTCCTTACATACACAATTAAAGAAATCTTGAGAATTGTTAGATCAAAAAAAGAGAGAAAAAATCCGGCGTTGATGTGACAAACATGAAAATAAGATTGTATTTGTTTAGTTCAGTGTAAGATCGGAATATATTTTACCGAGTGAGCACCAAAAGGTATATTTCACGAGTGGCGCAGCAACGAGTGAAATATGAACTTTTGTGTTCACAAGGTGAAATATATTTCGATCTTACACTAAAGTAAACAAATTTTCTTTTTATTTCATGCAAAGAAACGTATTTTTGTATGGAATTATTCATTCAATGATATTTAATTATTTTTTTAATCTCACAATGACATAACTGATATATTTTACTTTAATCAAAAAAGGGCCAAACACATATAGTTCGTTATTACACTCCATTAGAAAGTACCGGAAAACGGCGTTTAGCTAGGTTTTCAAATTCATTAAATCTTAACTTTATTGATCACCTATTTGCCAGAGGGTTTTCTAAGAAATTACTATATTATTATTTAATATAATTATTATTATTTGTTATTAGTATTATAATAATTATAGATGTTTCCGAATCTGCTAGTATAATAATAATTATTGTCGATGGTATAATTTTCTTGATATTTATTTTTATTATTATTATTATTATTATTATTATTATTTTTACTATTATAGAAACGGCAAAAGCCGTCCATAGAGCAAATATGCCGAAAACAACAGGGACGGCATAAGCCGTCCCCATGGCAGTGAAAGGGTTAAAAAGGTAAGAGCTCGTGAATATCGTGCATTCGCACAATAACCAACAATATTTTCAAACAAAACAAAAAACATAAGTAGTTATTGATGTAGCCACACTTACCGAACAATGTGTGGAAGTCTGGATGCTGGATAATACGGAGCCATGAATTTCTTTTAGCGAGGTTTCGCAAATCTTTATTTACACGACCTGCGTCCAAGTTCCAGTTGTCGAGAAATCGCATAGACAGGCGACCATTGTCGAACTCACTCTGTGCCCTCGGTAGTATTTCAGAAACGATGACCGTAGAACTGAAAAAAAAGGAATTATAAATCAGCGAATTCAAATCATTTCTTAGGCGGTTTTTGCGTAAGTTCCAATGTTTTACATTTCAATGATTCAATACATTCAATAATTTGCTGCGCCCTTCCCTTTAAATGAATGAAGAAGTTTGTATTATGTAAAATATGTAAAATATTGAAAAAATATTTAAAAACGATCTCGGGAAACAGTTTTTTGAGATAAAAATGCTAGATTTATGAACATTGTCATACATGATGGGAGTGTAAAAAAGAACGATCATTTTAAGTTTCATTTTAAGTTTAAAGATACCATTAATAGAAACAAGGAAGAAAAGTAAAAAAATAACAATTTTCAATTAACCATTAACATATATAGTAATACAGATAAAAAATTTAAAAATATTTAGAATTTAAGTATGTAAATACCACTTTCTCGATAAAAATCTGGTTAAACCGGTAGGGGACTAATAACTTGAATAGCTGCGTGTAAAAAGTTTAATTAAATATGTATGCGGTAACTTACCTTGAACGCTCGTGCAGTTTCTTGCACAACTTCTCAATTCCTGTTACTATACGTTCTGGTGTGGTACGTCCGATGTCGTTCGTTCCGATCACAACTACGATAACCTGAATAAAAAAATAAAAATTATTTGAATTCAATATATTCAATTTTCAGGGTTATTTTTATTTGCAACAAATCATCAGTATAAATATGAAAGTATTATCATATGAATCTCATGAAAAAAGATGTATGAATTTATAAATTAGATTAGATTCTCTTGGTATAATAAGTCGCATCTATTATTATAATATTAAATGGCCCTTTTCTCGTTTTGATATAAAAAAAAAACATGTATAATCATTGAAAAATATGTAAGAAATATTTATAGTTTAAGTTACTCAAAGTTTCAATACCATTTATATAATAATAATATATAACAGTTAAATTATAATATCATATATAATACTGGCAAGGTACTCGTGTACCGCAAGCGTGTTATCATAACGATCAACTTATTTTAGGAAACATATAAAACATCATCAAAGCTAAAAACTCAGGTAAAGAATATTTATATCATATATGATTATATCATCTCTATATCTGTCAAACAAATAGTGCCTCGAAAACATACTGTTTTCAAATAAATAAAAGCGTTTACTCCAAAACGTCTGCTTCTTGAGGTAGAATTTCAACGAAAAGAAGAAAAAACATATTTCTTATAAATAAAAGTAAGGTCTTAAGAAAGACTTAAGTTTATAATACGTATCTTTAACAGTATAGTAGCCAAAAACAGAAAAGATCAATATGAACTATATATATAACTTTTAAAAAACCATTACGAACTATGTTCGAACATATGATGGTGTTTCATATGTTTCCTAAAATAAGTTGAGTGTTATGATAACATTACGGAAGAGTATACTGACCCCCTTATATATTATTATATGTTAAGAAGAACATTCTGTTCTCTTAAATTTCCAAATATCATCGAAGAAACAAAGCATATTTGTGATTTATTATGTATAATAACAGATAAAACTCTGCAAGATCTATTTTAGATATCATAGAACTTGTCAATTGTTTAAAGATATGTATTATACAAAGGTTTTTTTCTTGAAGGCATAAAAAATATATAAGGGGGTCAGTATACTCTTCCGTATATAAGCTTAAGAGTATAATACTTGTATGTGAACAGTAATAAAATTGAGATATTATATTTTGTATATACATATAAATTTAAAGTCGTATGACTGCACATAATTATATATAAACGGTTTTTATGATGGTTTAATTGAATCGTAGATCTATTATTATATATTATAAACTAACTGTCAATATGTCAGTATATTTGGTGACTTAATAATTATATAGATAAAAGAGCTTTAAATGGACATAAAATTAAAATAATTTCAATCTTAAGTACATCTGCACCACTGTCTTAGACAAGTAGCTGGCATCTTAGCGTGGAACTGATAACGATCGCTGATTGGCTTATCTCTGTGACCCCTGCCAGTTTGATTGACAGGCGGCGTAATGTCATTTACCGCGCCTTGCATAAGGGGTCAGATCCTGTGACTTAATTTTTTGGTGGTTTACATTATAAATATAATGCTCAAATTAAGATTTATCAATATTGTAAGTTCCAAGCAGCTTAATTTGTAAAGATATTACCGAATTTAAATTTCATATTAATAAAGGAGGTAATTAGAAATTAATTTTCTACTAAGTCTAAGTCATTTTTTTTTTCAATAAGAAATGAATGCATATATTTTAATGATAACATAAAATGTGGTCAAATATTTGCAGTTCATATTTTACATATTCTCCGATGTTTGAAAGTTGTTTTAGAAGCATAATTATATAATGAACGAACGAACGAACACATTTATTGCACATAAACTTTACAGTTTCTAGTGACTAGCCACTACATTTTACAAATTAACATAATTTTTTTATAGGTGTACATAGAACATATACAATTGTGACAAATATCAATTATGTATTCTAAAAAGATTAGGATATAATAATATAATAAATTAAATTGATCTCATATTTATGGTGATGGACAATACATGTAACCATGTTTGTTTTATATCATGTCATATATCATGTGGTATTTTATACGGACACGTATAGCGACCACCCTTTTATGATACATAATTATCAAATTACTTTTTTTATAGTTTTATAGTATGTTTGTTATATGTAAATATGCTTTGAGGAAAGAAATACATATTTAAAAAAGATGTAAGTGTTTAACTTTTTCATTTTGTCAGAAAGTTAAAAGTAGTTTATCTTGCATTATAAGATGAAAAACGTACGTTAGATTACGAAAAATACGTATTATATATGATTTACAACATAACTCGATTTAATTGCTTCCTTTATCAAATACAAATGTCTTGACTTTTCTCGTGTAACACATCATATAAGACTATCCATTTATAGAAACTTACAAAAATGGGGTCAAAATCAAATGTTATGGTGATGAAGCGCACGATAAATTATATTTTTCATAGGAAAAAAAATCTCTTTTTTTGCAATATATATAATATGCAGTTAAAATGATAATTTCCACCAATTTAGCTTGTCATTGATTTAATAGAGGATATTTGTTTGTTTTGCATGTAAGATTGAAATATAATTTCACTGAGTGAACACCAGATGCAATATTTTCACGAGTAGCGTAGCCACGAGTGAAAATATAATAGCTGGTGTTCACGAATGAAATATATTTCAATCTTATATGTAAAACAAATAAATTTTCTTTTTATTTCATGCTTTTTAAGTGATTTTAAGTATTTTTTACTGATTTTGCCGCGTAATGTCGCGCATTCTCCTTTGTGACGTCATCACATCATGACGTCACATCATCAA
>NW_026864536.1:0-27144 GCF_026571515.1 Ruditapes philippinarum
TCTGTTGTGACAATTTTCTCATTCACCAAATTCTGTTACATTTTTTATTTTAGTATACTTCAAAAAACCACCTGCTGAGTGGAACTCTATTATTGATTGGACTAAGAAAAGAAATATACTTCCATTAGCTGACATTAAAATAATGCTTACCTGTAAACAGTGTGACAAATTTTCTATTTTACTCCCTGAACTTTAACTGTGATATTGACTTGACATGCTTCATGCCGAAGCCAGTCTGCATGTCAAGCTGTTAAAGATTGCTGAAATAATTTCAGTGTTCCAATTTCTATAGGGTAATGGCTTATAATTATGATGCTTCTTTAAGGTAGAGTTAATTCTTAGATGACTTAATTTTATTGAGAGAACATCACAGGCAGCCATGGGTTATAATTATATTAATCTGTTAATCTAATGATTGTATAATAACATGCACAATCAATCACTCTCATATTCTCCCATCAGAATACTGCATGGAAATTAACTCCACTGGGAAAATTACCTGCTTTACTACTTTTACCTTTCCTCTGGAGAGAGGAAAACATGGAGCTGTATATTTTTACCTTCAGAAGTGTAGAACTCTATTGTAATTGGAGTTTTCAAGAGAAAAGGGAAATGAATATCTCTGTTAATACTTATGTTTGATTGTATGCAGGCATTTCTCTCATTATGTATATATCACTAGCTATTTTACATTTGGGAGATACAATTTAATATTTTTTGACCGTTTTTTTAAAAAAAATATTTATCTTGTTGTAGACAGGAATTTATTTATTTTTGATGTGGTGCGTTTTCTATCTATAATTCGCAGAAAGTGCATGAAATTTTATATGCACAAGAATAAAAACTTGTTTTGAAGTAAAGCGTGAAAATCATTTTTAGTAGACAATTTTAAGATACTGTTGGATTTATTAAGAAGATAAAATATCTAAAAGTCTATTGGATGTAGTATAAAAAAACCTGGAATTGTTTACAAAGAGTGTGAAAGTTGTCTGCTGCCTCAAAATTTAATGAGTTAATTTTTGTTGTGAATGGGAACTTAATTGGATCATAAATATACAATTATCGAGGAATTTGACAATAGATTTATATAAACTATGAATAAGCTGGCAGTACAATCAGATTGGACTGAATTTTAATGATTATATTTGAGTTTTTTTTTCACAATTGGAGTGCCTTTTTTTGTTTATAAGGATATTTAACTATAAAGTAAACAATCTTCTTGATGAAGTCTCTTCAACAATGGATTTATATTCCTGACAATTATACAATACGTGGGATTTACGCTAACGTCATGGAGACAAAAAATTGACAGTGTTTTTGTACTAATGGCATGATATAGTATGCTATATTTATTTGTGGCTCTGTCACAATAACTTAATAATCTTTTCAAGCTGTTATATAATTGTCTTCTGAAATATTTTCTTGAAATTTTCAAAACAAATAAAAAGCCAGTGTGCAGTGAAGTATTATTTTAGATACAAATATAAGTAAATCTTTACTTGTGACAGCTTTTGTATTGTGTGTATATAGACTCCTGGGAGAAATCATTATGTTCATGATATTTATTTGACTAAAGGGAATACTTTACATATCATTAAAACATATAAATAGTCATATTATAGATAAAAGTTAAAATCGATTTCTTGGAAGTATCTGATAGATTTGGTTTTAATGAAGTATTTCCAGGGAAAAAGACTGTACAGAGGAAAAGAGTAAATGTTTGAGCTTAAGATATAAAGGTTAATAGAGAAAACTGTTTGTTTTGTTATTTGACAGATTTTTTTCTTACGAGCAAATAAGAGACGGATAATTAAATACAGTCTCTTCTAAATTCCTTCTCAAGACCGCCGTAAAGGAAACAAGTTAATTAACAAATATTTCAAAATGCCATATACAGATGGATCTTTGGGGAACAGTGTTCGGGAATCAGGGGAACAGGCTGCTGGCTTACGGAAGTCAAACAGCACGAAAGGGTTTAAATCTGCAGATCAGGCTAGCGGGTTAAAGAAATCTAATAGTACAAAAGGATTAAAAAAGCTTACTAAACAACCAACTGTTGAAAGTGAAAAAAGACGCGAAATGTTAAAACAGGAGAGTAAGGATAGTGGAATTGTAACAGAAATGGTTGTAAGACCTAAAGAAATGGCCACTCCGCTGTTACAAAAGGAATATCAGAGATCTGAAAGCACATCTTCAGGTTCTAAAACAAAACGCAGTTTCAAATCGAAAGATAAAAGTGACAAAATAAAGCGGTCACAAAGTGTGAAAGTTAAAGGGCACAAACCAGATGTCAATCCAAACTACCAGAGGTCCCATGATGATTTAGAGGTAATTTATTTTATTTTTAAATATCTGTTTTATTTTCAGGAATTTAGCCAACCATTTATATGCAAAGGTGTACGAGACGCAAGAAGATATGTGTAGAAAGAGGAATGAAATCCGAGTGGCAAACTTGCAGCTTGGTGTTGTAAGATCCCAAGTAAGGCATTTTGACTAGGCATTGTACAGTGTTGTAATAGTGGTGTAGATAATAAAGATATTTTTAAACGTCCTGAAAATTTCCCATCAATAATGTGTCGATCATATACATGTTCCATCAAGGTTTATATTTTGATTTATTTTGGAAAGCTTTGACTTAATGTCAGTCATTCTCGAGTCTTTTTCATGGAATGACCTGAGTACTTCAATGGGTTGATATTAGAATAATAGATTTATGGTCTAATCATCCAAGGTCTGATCCTTGGGTTTAAGGCAGCTTGACACCTTGAGCACTACTTCACCTCTTTATACTGTCAAAGAAAAAACCTTAAGTTGTTTATTATTGTTATGAACTTTCTATGAGCAAAATAAGATTCTATTTTGTACTGAAGTAAAACACACATTTTGGGAGCCAGTAAAGATTAATTCTAGTCTTATGGCCCATTTGTTTTGCAAATATTTGGATAATGTCTGATTACAAATATATATATCTTTATTTTATGAGACATTTTCATCAGATCTTTGAACTGATAAACTGATATTTTACTGTGTGAAGTTTACTAGAATTTACAGGCATTCTTGTCCTTTATATTAAACCTCTATGCACTGCATTATCACAGTGGCTTGTGTTTTTACTGCACAGGTGTGCAAACTGATTGTAAATATGTAAAAGACATCTCCAAGAATCAGAATATCAAGTTTTAAAATTACATAGATAGAGCATATCGAATGAGTGTAAGTTCAATACTGAATTTATTGCATTAGTTAAATAAATTCAGTAATGAACCTATAGGAATATAATAATCTTTATCACATACCTAAAATAAAGACTGATTAAAATAAAAAAGAATAAATTTTTTAAATGAATGATGCCCCTTTAGTGTAATGCTAACATTTAGTGCATCTTTACACTATGTTTGTATATTATGCAATTGATGTCATGTCAAAATATATGAAAGGCTGTGCAATACCATTTTTATGGAGTTGCAAATGCGACAAGGGTAATAAATTATCTTTCAGTTGTGTATCAATTTCCTTGTTTATTTAAATAACCAGCTACAATTTGAGCTAGAGGTCAGATTGATGAGAAAAGTTTACATTTACTAGCAAATCTGCTTTCTTGTATTAAAGAAGCATATCAAAAAATTTATGAAATTAAAAAAAAATGTTCTTATGTGTAAAAATGGTGTCAAGTGCACAAATCAAGCCTAATGGGCACTTACTTTCTATAACTTATGTAGAATTTTTTCTTACTCTTTGAGCAATAGGATAAAAACAGTTAACTCTGTTGTATATTGCATAATATATTTAATAGTTTTACATGGACTGTGAATGTTGATAAATTTCTTAAATTTATGGTACATTTTGTTTGTAAGTTTGATTTGTTTCTTTTTTTACCCATCTGGAGGTGAATGTTTCTTTTAAAATGTTGCTCAACAGACATTTTTCACTCAGGGCATTTGCCTGGTCCCCTACTCTCTAAAAGAAATGAATCATTTTCCCCCAGCCCCCCTTTCTGAGATGTTTTCATTTTGATTTAAAATCCCTGTAAAATACAAAAAAAATCACTCAATACCTCAACTTGAGTACAGGTAGTGAGACTTATTCTACAAGGCATTTAATTTTAGTTAAATTATGTTGTTTGTTGTTCTTTCTTTTCCATTTTCGTATTTTGATTGTCTTCTGTTCTATGTTGATTATATCCCATTATTTAGATGGTTAAAGTTGATAATGATAATCTTTATGTAAGAGATTAAGATCAAAGAAACAAAACAAGAAAAATAAACCTATGATATGGTGGGTAATACATGTTGAAACAAAGCAATGCAATATGTGCATTATTATTGAATCATAAACTTAGCACTGCACTTAACATAATACTAAACAAATGTACAAAATTATTTATTTAATCTGGTAGAAAGAATTAATGTAATTATAAATGTGATATATTGTATCAATTCATACCACTTTTGTGATATATTGTATCAATTCATACCACTTTTGTGATATATTGTATCAATTCATACCACTTTTGTGATATATTGTATCAATTCATACCACTTTTGTGATATATTGTATCAATTCATACCACTTTTGTGATATATTGTATCAATTCATACCACTTCAGCATCACAAAATGCCATACATGTGAACTCTCCCACTTTTAGCGGGACACTCCCATTTTCTGCAGACATATTTTCAAAGATTTTTTCTTAAAATAAGGGGTATTTTCACAAATTAAAGAAATCTCCCTATTTTTGATGTCAGAACTTCCTTCTTTGTTTATTGCAAATTCTAAAATCTCCCTCTTTTTGAAGTAATATCTCCCACTTGATCATCAAAAAAAGTTCACAATCATGTATGCAAAAGACACAAATATTATGTTAATTATTAGAAGGGAAACAGTTTTTATGGAATAATTTTGACATAAATTACTAGTGTCATAAAATAAAAGTAGGTTGATCAAAGTTGGACTTGTGCTGGAGCCCACTAGATTGTTAATATTTCACATTGAAATTTAAAAGAGTTATTTGAAAAAGGAAATAGTCTTTGTTTATTACTATACACCTTTTAAGTGACATTTACTCATAGCCAGATCTGTTTAGCTTTTGACAAGTTAAGAAATAAAGTTCTGAATATTTTCACACATGGATCAGACCACTGATTAATGGCTTCTCTGACAGACAGCTTTGTTAATATTACATAAACTGAACGACAAAATTACAGACTGGATGACTGGTCTACATGCGGTGAAAAATTGTAAGCGCAAATTTGTTTTGTTAACCTCATTATTCAATTCTTAACAAATGTCAATTACTGATTCCCTGCAACTAGTTCATAAATATTGATTTATCATTTATTTTAAAGCATGGCTAAGGAATATTTCAAATGTCAAATTATTTGTATTTTCTTTGTTTAAAATTTTTCTATGAATAATTTAGTGGTAAATATAGGAAAAGAATATTACATGTTAGCATTTCTTTTATTTGAACCTTTCAACTCCTGTAATAAAATGGCAAAAGGTTAAAAAGTAAAATTACCGTTACTGTATAACAGAAAAATAGAAACTAATTTCTTTGAAGTGGATAAGCTGTATGGTTTAATTGAGTAGGCTCAAAATTTTGATGGTTTTTGAAGATTTTCTATTCCAATTCATCATATGTGTTAAATATTTCTTACATAATTTCATGATTTAAGAATATGACTAAAGTGTGCATGATATAATTTCTTGACTGAAGTGTGTTATATAATATCATGATTCAAAAATATGACTGAGGTATGTTATATTATTTCTTGATTCAAAAATATGACTGAGGTATGTTATATTATTTCTTGATTCAAAAATATGACTGAGGTATGTTATATTATTTCTTGATTCAAAAATATGACTGAGGTATGTTATATTATTTCTTGATTCAAAAATATGGCTGAGGTATGTTATATTATTTCTTGATTCAAAAATATGACTGAGGTATGTTATATTATTTCTTGATTCAAAAATATGGCTGAGGTATGTTATATTATTTCTTGATTTAAAAATATGACTGAGGTATGTTATATTATTTCTTGATTCAAAAATATGACTGAGGTATGTTATATTATTTCTTGATTCAAAAATATGACTGAGGTATGTTATATTATTTCTTGATTCAAAAATATGACTGAGGTATGTTATATTATTTCTTGATTCAAAAATATGACTGAGGTATGTTATATTATTTTTTGAGTCAAAAATATGACTGAGGTATGTTATATTATTTCATATTTTAGGAACATGACTGAGGTTTGTGAAAATACGATTTCATGTTTAATTATTTAAAAATACAACAAGTGTCTTATATTATTTCTTTGCTGATGTTTCTGTTTGAAGAATACATTATATTATTTCTACTTTTGTTAAAGATATGATATAGGTGTACGTGTTGTATAATTTCTAGTTCTTATTAAGAAATAATGATTGAGGTGAGTTATATTATTTCAAGTTTTTTTTATAAAGAATCACATTATCTGTCATGAGCTTGATGTGTTAAAGTTGGCATGAGTAGCTACTCAATAGACTTAGGTTATAATACAGGAATGGTTTATATATAGTCTACACTACATTCACTACATATACAATGTTGTGCTAATTATGATGTCATCTGTTATCAAATCAGAATAATACATAATGCATGTATGCCAAGATTAATTAATATAGCCAATATTGTTTATTGAACATGTATTGTACATAGTAACTCATAGAGCTACATTATGAAAATTTGTGGGTTCTACCTGATCACCGTCTCATGCCTTTAGGGTACCTGAGATCTTACTTGAAACCTTCACCAGTAAGGTGAAACTCACTAGGTGACTTTTACAATATCAGTGTTACTTTAAACCCTAACAAACAAAATAAATAATTAAAACAGAAGTGTACATGCAGATTTTTATTGCTACACACCATTAGTAGAAATACTGGAAAACATTGACATGATTTACTTGTTATTTGCTCACTATGTCACTTACTAACATGATGTTTCTTTATTCTTTACTGATACCTGCAAATGTGCTAATAAATCAAGCCTACTTAAGTAATATCCCAGAGGTAATGAACATAACATGTTACCTGGTGATATATGTTTCCACAAATATAAAAATGATGTTATGTTTAAGATTGAAATGGTAATTTTTCTTTTATTTATCTATGTCATATTATATAAACAACTGTAGACACAACAGTCAAACCTGTATATAAAAGCCTGTCCATATTTCAAATGGAATAACAGTGTTATTTTACATGGCATAAAGTTTCAAATTGTGTGCTTCTTTACACATATATTAATATTAGTTTTACTTCACAATGCACTATCAATGATATCTGAAATTAGATTATTTGCATTAGAATGAAAGTAGTTTAAACTTCGAAGACAGGTTTTATGATTTTTATCATTTCTGTAGGTTATACAACTAAAGTAATTTAATTAATGTTGGTGTACATTAAGTTGTGTGTCTCCCTCTAATATGTGTTTTTAGTGCCAGAAAGTGTCAAATTTGTTCTTGCCAAGAAACTTATTATTAAGCTTATAATATACTAAATCCTTACCTTGTTTTTCTGCTGAATTTCTGTATGTAATAAGCTTGCCATGCTTTAAACCTATGCAGTTAAAATAATTTTAGTATCACACTGTAAATAAGATAGCTGACAGTATAAGGTTAGAGTACTTTGGTACATGCTGAACTTGCTGTGGCTTCTGGTGGCATAGACCTCCTGCTATAGTGACAGCTTTCAAAGTGTTAATAATGAGTCTGTAAGTGGTTCATTTTAGGCATGTATATCTTGAATGTGTACTTGAATATTTTTTGCTTTTAATAATTTATTGTTACTTAAAACTAAACAATAAGTCAAAGCTGAGCATTATTGAGAAACACATCACAAGGGGTTTGACTGTATTGTGAAATTTAGTTTGTTTGGGTGGATCCACTAGTTGCTTGCTTTTATAGGTCTAGCTTGTATATACAAACTATGTGTATAAAATGTAATAAATTTATATATCATGTTACTGTACAGGTAATCACAAGATGCTTGAAGATATGCTGTAATAACGCCAGTAAAACACCCTTGATTTATGTAACCCATGTAAACACTGTCTCATATAGTATCTGACATGTATTTATTTACCAGAATTATTACTGATAGACTGGCACTTTTTTTATTTGGGTTTGAAAAGTGTATGTATAGGTCAGTTTCATTGCAGTGATTTTTTTGCACTGCAGAATGATGATTTCTTGAAATGTATAAAAGAAAAGTCAATTAAAGTATATTGTAAAGTCAGTACTGGAGAAATTGGTATTTTATTATTATTATTATTTATTTATTTAATAATTATTAATTTTCTGATTTTTTTTTATGAAATTGAGAGACACTTTTTTTAAAAGTAGTATACTTACATTCTTTGATCATAATCATATAAATCAGATTTGATGTCTTTATGGAACAGAAATTTCAGATGGTATCTGTATGATAGGAGGGTGCTGACTGATATATCATTTATATATTGCAATATCATCTATTTATTATGGTGTAAGGAAAAAGTAACAAGTGTGGAATGCTGTATATGATGTATGTAATGTTTGGAGATACTTTGAACTTGGGCTTATCAGCGGACCAATCATAATACTTGTGATAATATAATTATATCTTAGATAATACTTTAATCTGATTGGCCAGATAATTAATTTATGATGTGTACTAACATGAGATATTATCTTGTTGCTGTTTGATAACTGACTTATCACACTAGTAACATGGCTGATATATAATATAGGTCATGCTGATACCCATGAGAGAGTTTTTATGATGATATGTTTGATGTTATGATTATGATAATTATTTCTAGGTGATAACAGGTAGTCGGTTGTGGTAACCTGTGATGAAACCAGCTCAAAAAATAGGAAGAAATTTTCTCTCAGACTCTCTCTATGTGTGAATGTGTCATTGTTGTATTTTCTCTATATTTGTATATCCCCAGTGAGAAGTTTTTTGTGCTTGTTTTTTCTTTCCTGAGGGAATTAATGTGTCAGTAACAGAATGTGTCTATACTTGGTTTACTTATTGAATATATACATGTTTATGTCAAATATATTGGTTTGCTTATCTTAAAGGTCACCCTCTTTGATGAAAGATGCCTCAATACACAGAAAATAATATTTCCAGTTCTTTAACCCTTGTAATGCTACCTGCAAAAATTACTGCATGGCTTTTGCCGCCAACCTCTATACTAGTTACCCTGCGGAAATGATTATAGCCAAACCATGTTTGAACCATGTTTGAAACATGGTTGCTCATGTTTCAAACCTTTCCATAAAACATGTTCTAGCTTTGTGCTGACAATGTTATAAACATGTTTAAAACATGGTTGATGATGTTTGTAAATTGGCCCCCAGTTCCAAAACATGTTTGATCATGGGACAATAAAAAGTTATGAAATGACCCATATTTCAGCAACATATATTTAATACCATTAAATGGTTCTGATATGGTAGTCAGAAACATACTGCTGAAAAGACTATGTTTTGGCCATGATATAAGTGACAATGATGGGGCTTCGTTTTTAGCCATGTATAAACCATGATGTAACCATGCAGAATTTATTACACAATTACAGGTACAGTCAAACCATGTTTTTAAACATGATTGTTCATGTGTCAAAACATGTTCTAGCTGTGTTCTGACAACATTATAAACATGTTTGAAACATGGTCAATCACGTTTGTAAATTGGCTCCCAGTTCCAAAACGTGTTTGACCATGGACAAGTTACGAAATGACCATATTTCAGCAACATATTTAATACCAGTATGTGGTTATGATTTGGTAGTATGACACTTCTACTAAAATACTTCTATAAATAACAAAAAACAATTTTAAACTGTGACCTGCGCCGCTTCAAGGCAAAATATGAAAAAATAAGTGGACTGTGTACACTTAAATATCAAAAATACACTTGTCAAATAATGGCTTATATTGTTAAGTATCAATTGTGCAAGAATTGCCTTTGTGTCACAAAATATGGAAAGTTCAAACCATAACAAGTTATTTTACAATATGAAAATATTAAAACGTTTGCGCCACATCACTAGAATTTCTCTGAATTAAGTTAAATTTACAGCTATAAAGCCTATAATCAACAACTTTTTTTTAAATGATTCCGCAATGATAGTTTTCAAACTCAACCTTGAAACTGTGAACAAAACTGTGTATTATTATTAAAACAACCTATACATTAAATCATCCATAATATCCAGGGTATATCATTAACTATGTCAGCGATATACACAAATCACATCAGATAAACTGTGCCAACGGCAACATCATTTAGAAAGAAAATAATGGCACTTGAAACTTAAATGTTACTTGAAAACTGATGACTTCAAGAGTAACTGTAACATCAAAGTAACTGGAGAGAATTAACCCTTCGAACACCTCCTCTGCAGCTTCTTCTGCTCACTGTGTATTTTTTTGCGTGATATCTTTATGTTTTATTGCTGGAAAACTTACTCTTAAGAATAGATTTTATTTTTGTAATTTTTGTGAAGTCTAGTGCTTTATTTTAAAGACTCAAGATTCACTTTAGTATTAGCCCTCTTGCCACTGACAGACGATTGCAATATTGTTTCTTTGTCAAAGAAATGCAGCAGCAGTATTTCAACAGCATTGAATTCATTGTCAGCATTTTTCCATCAGTTGGTTTTAAATCTATGTTGGCCTCGCTTTTCTCTCCTTTGTGGTATTTGCTGCTGCTGCTGCTTCTAATTTTCTTACTCTTCTGCGGAGGCTTCTTAAGTCATCCACAACTGCATCCAGCTCATCTTTGGTGACATAGTCTTTCTGGCTGAAATAATCATTATAGGCTATTATCATCCTGTGACTAAACAATAACAGAAATTATTTATAAACTATATTACATGCACAACTAGGCCTACTTTTTTATCACAGCTGTGAGGTTTTATTAAATGCAGGTAGTTGCAGAGAAATTACTTTTGGACAGTTTTAACCTCAAGATACACAGACTGACTGACAAACACCTGAATCCAATAAATTCCCATGTTTCATATCTTGTGAGGTATAATTATGGAACAAGATGACTTAGTTGATGGTCTTATATCATTAATAAGACTTAAGAAAACACGCTAATTAATGTCTCTGAAAAACTATATTTAGAAATAACATTAGCAATCCTTGTAATAAAAGGGACACATAACTCTGCAATGCTATGCCATCAAAATAATGTCTTGCACACCTACATTATCTAGTGATGGTTGATAGCAAGATTCAATGCAATCATTAAAAAAGGAGTTTGCAAAATAATAGACCGAGTAGTCAATATTTCAAGTTTTTTTAACGATTAAGGGCACATAACTTTGGGCATACTGGTGTGATTCAGCCCATAAAGAACATGATGTTTGTGATGTTTTTTCCATTTTAAGCCCTGGTGGGCTATCTTGTTAGAGAGGCAGAATTAATTTAACTTTTTTTTAGACAATGAATTTGGATAAAGTTGATTGTAAACGTTTTGTAGCAAATTTTAATGACAAATAACACTAGACATTTACAGTGTTCACAAAAAGATCCTCCTTGCTCATAATACTTACAGTACTCTTCTCTTGTTTTTTCTTATGATGTCATCAGCAGTCTCTTCTCAAAAAGAAGAGAATTCAAGTAACCTTGAAAACTTCTTTCCCTTGCTTTTAAGAACCTCTGAAAAATACACAGTTCATGAAACTAGGAAGGCATACACATCAAAGGTGCTAGTGGCATTGATTTGACCTAAAATGTGTTTAACCTTGTTATTTATGCACTAAAACATCAATATATTAAAAAAAAAAAAAAAAAAAAAAAAAATTCACTTTTCAGGTACGAAAATTATGGGTACGCGCGTTATCTGTGTCGGGCGGTAATATCGTCGGATTTTTACATGGAATCAATGCACAATATATTTTTCTATTACAATTTATTATTTACAGATCCCCAATTAACCGCTAGTTAATGTTATAAAGCCGAAAGTAAAGAAATCAGCAGTCTTGGGAGGTGGGGTGTGGTAAATTAATTAAACACCGATACTGCCACTTACGTTAAATATCTGTTACTGCATATCGTGGCCTGTCGCAAAATAGCTCAGTACCTAATGTTTCTAGTAAAATTATATTTGAGTATTCTATATATAAAATCTCAACCGGACAATCATTCTGCAAACTGCATTTGCCGCGCACTCTTTGCAAAGCATCGACTTACTTGCAATAAAATGGCCTAGATACTTTTTTGCACTTGAACTTCACTCGAGTTTTGGATCCTATTGTAGCCCCCGTCTCTAATGCTGAATTCTGTACCAATGACCAGGCACTCTCTTCTGGCCAGAAAAAACAAGACTTGTCTCCAATGCTGACATGTTTTTCGAACGTCTCCCGCAAATTAAACTCAATGCGCACGCCGTCAGAAACCATGATTGTGCTTTCTCAATCGCAACTTTTCGGCCCTTTCCGTCAGTCTTATAGATAATGTTCCGATTGGGTGCTTTCTTCCCGGACTACGGCGGAAAAAAAACACGAATATTTTCGGGTAGGTATAGCCGACGTCGAAACAGCCAGATAAACAGGTGAGTAACTTGTATTTTATTAAAAAAATTCATTTATGTTATCAATCTTTGGTCTATTTTGTAAAAAAAAAAAAAAAAAAAGATATCGTTACGTTATCTCGGACATGATATTACTCACGTGGCTGTGCAATGTAATCCGTATATAAACAAAACAGGAAGCACACAAGTTTCATTTTGTTGTTAAAAAAGAAATATAGCACTCGCAGACACTGGTAAAAGTGATATTTATTTTGAATTTAATTTAATGTGATTCAACATGTCGAAATATAAAAAAGATGAAAAAGAATACAAGATCTCAAGTCACGGAAAACTAGTACGTTTAGTCATTTCGACCCAAAAAAACGTTTCGGCCCCAAATTACCCAAAGACGTTTCGCCCTACCAAAACTGTCATTTTTGTTCATAAAGTCTTACCTTTATGTATTTTAAAAAACATTACATTAAATTAATAAGTAAATAAATTAATGGCAAACGTATAATAGTGCCTCATACTGTCATACAGAGCTCTCGTTTGACATGGGACACGTGAAAATCCGGTAAATTTATGAACACATTTGACACCTACATTTGTTCAAATCAAACTCAATAAAAATGTCACCGTGTATTCCACACAGCATTTGTTTATAGCATGTGCACTGAATCGTGACATCAGTGGATGTAATTTGACAGCGCTAAAAATAGCTCTACACAACTGATAAGAATTACATGCTTGAGATGTCAATTATTTTACAATATGTCTTTGATTTACTTGGAGTACCTGCACATTTGTTATTTCTTTTTTTCGTTGAATAGTCCCTAGTACATTTTGGTATTTAAAAATTTATATGATATAATTTATTATACAGCATACCAGTAAAGATAATTTTTGTAACTTAAAAATAATTCATGTTTAGAAAAAAAATGATTTGACTCCTGAACATTTTGGTCAAAGAATCTTTGACCTGAAAATTCTGACACTACTGAGAGCCCTGTTCTTACTTATACCATAATAAATGACAGAGGCATCTGTTTCAGAATGGTGATATCTTTCCCGTGGCTTTAATTCCATCGGGTGCAGGGGAGAGACATGCATTTTTCACAAAAAAAACATCTTGTTATACCATTGTTTTATCCGCTTGGGTTATTCTTTTACTATCCTGTTAATTTTTCAGATGAATTCATCAAAGAAAGACTGTTGTGATGTTGTGAAAATTGGGAAAAAGACTTATTTCAGATGTACTCTTTGTGGAGCTCACCGTTCTACTAAAAACAGGGTTTTTTCACATCTGGTGGATTGTCATTCCTTAAGTAAGTGTAACATCACTGTCAAGGTAACCTGTTCTTTGGACAGGCCATGTTTTGTAAAGTTTTGTCAAGAAAATGGACATTTCTCATGGAGAAATGCAGTGCACAAGAACTGTAACCTTGTAATTCCTCCCATAAGTTATTGCTCTTCTTTATTTTCATACATGTACTTCATTTTTGTGTCGCCTCTACGGAGCAGTGGCGACATATAGGGATCACTTCTCCGTCGTCTGTTTGTCTGTCCGTCCGTCCGTCACAAAACTTGTCCGGACTACTCCTCATAAACTACTGGTGCAATTTCATCCAAACTTTACAGAAATGATCAGTACCAAGTCTAGTTGTGCATATTGTCAGCATTTTTTGGTTCAATGATTTTGGTCAGAGTTATAGCCCTTTAATTATGTTTATTTTTAAAGTTTGTCCGGACTACTTCTATTATACCATTAATGCAATTTCAATGAAACTTTACAGGATTGATCTGTAGCTCAAGTTGTTGCGCATATTGCACGGGTTTTCCGGTTGAATGATTTTTGGCAGAGTTAGGGCCCTTTGATAAAAAGGTGTTTTTTTTCTGTGTGTTGCCAGATACACAAAAGCTTGTCCGGACTACTCATAAACTACTGATGCAATTTTATCCAACCTTTACAGGAATGATCAGTACCAAGTCTAGTTGTGCACTGTCTGTCTGTCTGTCCGTCTGTCACAAAACTTGTCCCAACATGAAATTGGCCATCATGAGGCGACACATGTGATTACTGATCGCTCTTGTTTTCTCTGGATTGTAAGTTAATTTAAATATCAAGGGTATTGTCATGAAACTTGATACATGAACAGAACCCTGAGTCTAAGTGTGGAGAAGTACAATATACAAGAACTATTACTCTTAATTTCTTGAAAGTACTAGATTTAGAAAGACAAATTCACATGGCAAATTTTGGTTGGAAGTGTAGAATTATGTTTACAATCAAATCATAAAAAGTTCATTTAATCTTCCAGTTTTGATCACAGGCATGAGTATCTGACATTTTTTTTTTTTAAGGCCTGTTATGATATATTCAAACATTTTTATCAGTCTGGGTCTTTTGATTGATCCCAGGTCTGATACTGAGTATTTTTAAGCTATGATTATCACTTTGTATCAAAATTATACAAACATAATACATTGAATTATTTTTAGGTCCAGCTAAGCCAGTTTACAAACTATACAATAGAGATCCGAGTGTGCCTGTTCCAAAAAGAAACTACTTCCAGACGAGTACTTGTACCTGATCAGGGTAATTTATAACATATTTTTTTACAAATACATAGCCAGTCAAGTAAGATAATTGATTAAATATTGTACTGGGTATGAGTCACACAATAGACCTTTCTCTGGTAATACTTTTTGAACATTGTGATTTTTGTGTAGTACAAGAAATAGGATAAATTAAACAATTATTCACCATCAGAAAATATTACAAATTTCTGACTAGTTAAACTTTGAACATGCACAAATATTTCTTCTTCTGATTTGTCGCAAGTTGCCAATTTGCATACTTTTCATCATACCAAAATGAAATAATGATCCACTTATACAGTATTTCTTTAAGCCTTGGATGGTCTCCTACCAAAGTTGTCCTACATATGGTTTTGGTTTGTTGCATAATAAGGTCACAGTCAGATTTCACAAATCTTGTCCACAGCCAAAATGCCCAGAACTTTCACATTTGACATGCATCAGCATTTAGAGTTCTTCTTCTAACCAAACATAGTATTGCTGTGATGTGTATCTAAGTCTATTATAATGTATATATTCATTCTTACAGTTCCAAAAGCAGAAATCACAGATGAAAATCTGGCCTTACTGTCTTCAGAAAAGGAAACAGAAGAATCATCTCAGAATAAAGAAACATTTCAGATTGAAAATTTTATTAGTAATATTACAGAACATGAAACTTTTTGTGAAAATCATATCCTTATCGATTACAATGAAAATGGAAATTTGTTGACTGATGAAACAGAATCAATGCAGTCTTTAATGGAAATTGGTGATGGTTCTGAATCACATGAGGGCTCTGAATCTGATGATAACAGTGATGTGCTGGATAATACAGATTCTGTAAGTTCTGATACAGATTATGTAAGTTCTGATGCCAGTAGTGTAAACAATGAACAGTGTGAGTCTGCTCAGTGCATTAATAAGGAAAAAGATTATTCATTAGCGTTCCTTTCATTTGCCATGAATTACAATTTGGCTGGAAACTGCATTTATGACTTGATACTTTTACATAAGTCAACAAATCCACAATCAAAATCGTGGCTTCCAAATAATTATAAACAACTATTAAAAAAAACTGTGCTTTCTGGACATCAGGATAATTATCGTCAACACCACTATTGTATGAAATGCTTCAAACTTTTCCAGCTGACGATCCAAATGAATATAAATGTAAAACACATGGGTGTGACGGACTTCAATATATGGGGCCGGAGAATGTCCAGTTAGATAAGACAAGAAAACATTATTTTTAAATAAGTATTAGGGCGGTATTTTTATAACAGAAGGTCAATTCATTTAGAAGTACTTGTTCAAGGTAATAAAAAAATATCGATTGACAAATACATCAGTGTGTTAGTTTTCTGTCAGGGACAAAATATCATACATGTCTTATATTTTTAAAGCAGCTTTAAGGGAGAATAGAAGGAAAAAATTATGTAGTGTGATTGTTAAACAAATTCTCAGACTGTAAAGTAGTTGTGGACAAAAAAATGAAACTGACTGAACTGCCATGTAGACAAACATGTTATGACTCTGATTTCAATAAATGATCTGGCAATGTTGTAGCTATCATGCCAGTTGTGGTCAAAACAGATGTAGTTCAAGCCATTATATTATCAAATGAAAAAACATATTATGGTCTTCATTTATTTGGATATCCATGATATGCTGTCATTTTAACTATGATTATTACCATGGTCAAAACATTTCTTTTGCTTTGACTATGATGATCCATGATATGGACATGTTCATAACATGGTCATACCACAACCATTTCATAGTCCCCAATTTCTGTAATTGCATATCAAGGTCATATCATTGGCAACCATGGTGCAACCATGGTCGGCATTGATATGGATGTGGTCATTTCCGCAGGGTACTGTGTCACAGACAAAACCTTCAAATTCAAAGCTGTACATAGTCCTCCTTACTTTCAAGATTAGGAAATATGTTGTTGTTGTTGTACCTTTTACACTTTCATATTGTAGGGGTACATAAACCTACTGTTGCCTTCAAATTTCATTTCTTTGGCAAATACTCTAGGCCCATACCTACACCTAAAATGTGTTCTTTATAATTGTAATGTATGTTACACTAGTGTATGAGAAATAACCTCACTGCTCTTATATTTGTTGTTATTGAAAATGGCTGTTTGAATGTTATAATAATGGCTTTTTTATTTCATACTTTGATGTACTATCAGTTTTGTTAGATGAAAGAAAGTGAAAGACTAGGTTTGTCTGTACAGACATCTAATTAGATGGAATTTTCTAATTACCTGGAATTAAAGGAAACTATCAACACAGAGGGGAGGTCTTAATAAACTTAAAATCTATCTTATGTATACCTGACATTAACAGAATCATGTAAGCTCATAGATATTTGTTAATCAATTTTTATGCCCCCACAAAGTGGGGAGCAATATAGTGTTGCACTTGTCCGTCTGTCCGTACGTCTGTCCATCCAGGGAATGTGTAGATGGAAGTAAAGGAAGGAATTTTTGCTGCAACCAAATTTAACAGAATTATGACCTTTTGTTGATTTTTTCACTATATACCATATATATGTTGTCAGTGGGGGCATCTGTCTGTCCTTTGGAAACAGTTCCAGTTTTAAAATATTTTAGCCAAAATCTCATTAACAAATTTTTTACATTGCTTTGGCTATTTTATAAATAAAAACATGAAATTTGCATGAGTGAACATTAAACTTGTCTATGAGTACAATACCCAACTTTAGTAAAAAGCAGCTGATATGATACTCTACCCAGTCTTATTATCCCCCGCCAAAAAGGCGGCGGGGGATATAGTTATAGTCTCCGTCCGTCAGTCCGACCTTCTGTCCGTCCGTCCATCCTTCCGTCCGACATTTTTGTCTGGAGCATATCTCTAAATGTATTTGAGTTATCAACTTGAAACTTCATAGGTGGATAGACCTCATTGAGGAGGAGTGCAGTGCTTAAGAATGATAACTCTACCCTGCATAATTTTTGAGTTATTGCCCTTTGTTATTTTTCGAAATTGATTTTTGTCCAGAGCATAACTCAAAAGCCTATGAGATATCAACATGAAACTTCATAGGTGCATAGATCTCACTCAGGAGGTGTGCAGTGCACAAGAATGATAACTCTACCTTTCATAATTTTTGAGTTATTGCCCTTTGTTATTTTTCATACTTAATTTTTCACCTGAGTGGAGCATAACTCAAAAAGTGTTTGAGATGTCAACATGAAATGTCATAGGTGGATAGATATTATTGAGGAGGAATGCTGTGCACAAGAATGATAACTCTTCCCTATACAATTTTTAGTTATTCCTCTTTGTTCTTTTCATAATATTTTGTCCGGAGCTTATCTCAAAAAGTATTTGAGGTATCAACTTGAAACTTCATAGCTGGATGGATCTCATTGAGGAGGAGTGCAGTGCACAAGAACGATAACTCTACCCTGCATAATTGTTTAGTTATTGCCCTTTGTTATTTTTCAAAATTAATTTTTGTCCAGAGCATAACTCAAAAGGCCTTTGAGATATCATTATGAAACTTCATAGGTGCATAGATCTAACTCAGGAGGTTTGCAGTGCACAAGAATGTTAACTGTACCTTTTATAATTTTTGAGTTATTGCCCTTTGCTATTTTTCATACTTAATTTTTCAATTCAATTTTTTTCTTAAAAGTATTTGAGGTATCAGATAACTTGAAACTTCATAGGTGGATAGATTTTACTGAGGAGGGATGCAGCACACAAGAATGATAACCTACCCTGCATTATTTTTCAGTAATTGCCCTTTGTTATTTTCAGCCATCAGTATTCACATAGGTTTCAAATCTGTAATCACTATAGCCATCAGTTTTCATTACCAAAAGACCTTAAAATGGAGTTATTCTGCTCTTCTACATATACATTCTTCCAATGAGCAAACACATTTGGCGGGGGATGGCCATGTTGACATGGCTCTTGTTGTACCAATATCAGACAAATAGATTGTGTTCTAAACGCTAAGCTCAGAGCTAGGCCCATGTTTAAGTGGTACCTTTTTGTATAACTCAGTTTTGGACAAAGCATAATTATGGTTCTTTTAAAGGACACTGCTGTAGTGCTTAAAAAAGCAAAAAAACAACAACAAAATACCAATTTGAAAAATACCTTCACAAGATACATTTTTTTTTCAAAATAAAATAGAAGTGAGCAGTATGGATAATATAATAAGTATATAAAAAAAGGAAAGAAAAAAATGAGAACAAGATTTCAGCAGCTCTGTTGGAAAAAGTTGTAGATCAGATATTCCCTTGTTCCTGTAGTGTTACATCTTTTGTTTGGTGCTGTATAAATCAATCATTCATCAAGAAACTTTTTTATTTCCTAGCCAAAACACATTTTTGTTTTTGTCATTACATTTTGGGATAATTGTCTGTTGTTATTTTTTGTGTTTGTTATGTAGATAGCAATAGGGTGTGGCAACTTAAACTTGTGTTAACATATGAATACAGTAATGAAACAAATATTTAGGATTTTATCCCAGTTCAAATTTTATCAAAAGGAACAATTTTGTCTGCCAGTTTTAGTCAAAGAACTATATCATGTGTTTTATGAAAATTTTGGAGATGTTCTCTTTGGCGATTTTAGACTTAAATAATCAATTGCACCCCTTTTTATTAAACTAATGTCAAGTACCATAACTCTGTATCTCAATTTCATTTTACATTTCACTCAATTTTGCAATGATTATGATTCCTAATAATTTCTTTATACTAATTTCCTCCTGATTTCATTATGAACTTTCTCCTTTTTTTCAACACCAAAAGTTTCATGTGTCACAAACTGTAACTTTTATATTTGGTAAAGTATCTCTTATCTTAAAAAACAACAGTGAGTTAGATTTTAAATACCAGTCACTTCTTTGAGATACCATATCATTAAGTGTCTTGTTTGAAAAATACACCAAAGTTGAGTAAACCAATCTAAGATCCATAACTCTCTGGCTTGTATGTAAGGATTATAATTCAATTTTGTTCAGAATGAATTAAGCCACATGCAGGTGTCCTATTAGTAAAAGCTCTTTATTTTCCATGATGTGTGTATTTAATAAAAAAAACTATGTTTCTAACTTCTAATTGGTAATCGTTTTAGTGTTAGAAATCTTGCCAACTCCTTTGGAGTAAAATCATTTTCTTATGCACATTTGATGTGTTAATTTTCACCACATCTATAAAATGCTTTACCTTTTTACTTATCAAATTTCTTTCAAGTGTTGATCTTAATTTCTAGGATTTTGCATCATTTAGGAAATTGATAATTTTTCCCATTATGTGTACCATTTTTATTTGTTGGCAAATTGGAAGATCTGATCATTAGTGTTCCATGATTAAGTTATACATTGTGATTTAAATAGTTATTATGTTGTTCCCTATGAGCATGAAAATTGTACAAACTCTTTCATCACATAAAACTGACATGGAATTCATCACCATAATAATAATGGTAATATGAAGGATGTTGCACTTTTTCATTGTCCCTCTTGTGCAGACTCAGACCGGGTTTGCGGTTTTTCGAGTAGGCTTAGAAAACTGTCTTGTCTCAAGCTCTGTAGCCCGCCTCCTAGCTTAACTCAATACAGAGAGCATCAAATTTGTTAGCCAGGGGGAGGGGGTGCAGTTTGATCCTTGTGCATGGGAAAATTTCATCATGACAACTGATTGTGGACATTTAGTTCAATGTTCATTTGTCTGTCTTAGCTGATTCAGAAATCATGTTTGACAGACTGTCAGTCACTTGGTAAAATTTGCAATAACAGGTTTTGTTATTCAGGAATGCTGCTTTGTCAGACTGCCAGCCAATAACTGCCCTGCCAGCCAATAACTGCCCTGCCAGCCAATAACTGCCCTGCCAGCCAATATCTGCTCTGCCATCCAATCTGCCCTGCCAGCCTAAATATCTGCCCTGCCAGCCAATAGCTGCCCTACCAGCCAATATCTGCCCCGTCAGCCAATATCTGTCCTTCCAGCCAATATCTGCCCTGCCAGCCAATATCTGACCTGCCAGCGAGTATCTGACCTGCCTGCTAGTATCTGCCCTGCCAGCTATTAACTGCCCTGCCAGCCAATATCTGCCCTGCCAGTCAATAACTGCCCTGCCAGCCAATATCTGCCCTGCTGGCCAATAACTGCCCTGCCAGTAATTAACTGCCCTGCCAGCCCCAATAACTGCCCTAAAACTATGTGTAAAATCCAGAGTCTGCATTGGTGATACTATAGGCCTGTCATTGCTGCCTTTAGTCTTCAAAGGGTTTTTATGAAATCTGATATTTTCTTTATTAAACATTAGCACTGACTGCACACTACAATTATTTCTCTTTCAATGTCTATTTTAAGATTATTTGTAGCCTTATAATAGACTTGTACAGAGATTAGAGCATGTTATACAGTGCAATTAATCATTAACCATTCCTCGAGTTAAGAATGATTATAGACCTAGAGACATATTAAGTTTTATTTTTAGATAATTAGATCATTGATAATTTTAAATGTGGCTGATTATACTTTATCTTACAATAAAATGACAGTTTATTATGTCTGCAAGTCAAGTCATGTCAGAAAACTAAAAAATATTGAAATTTGATATGTGGATGCCTCATCACACTCATTTTTAGGTCAAGGGTCAAGGTCATTTGCACCTGGGATAGCAATTACATAAATCATCATTTAGTTAAAGTACAGTTTACTATCTATTAATGTGAAAAGTGGAGTGTGCAATTTTTAAGGAATTTAAAATTTTCATACTTTATACAGTTTGCTGTCTGCCTTAAAAACAAGCAAGCTTAAAAATAATTATTATAGAATAACCTCCTGTTCTGAATACTAAAAACTTTTTGTTTTGAAGATGCCAATACAAGTAATCTTGGTAGTATTAGTGACTTGACATCTCATACCTTTGTATATGTATTTTTTAAATAGTAAAAATATGTATACATTCATATCTTGTCTATTCCTGTACACAGTATATTTATATATTATATATTTATGTACTATATATTTATA
The DNA here is from genome assembly GCF_026571515.1 of Ruditapes philippinarum. Classification (NCBI taxonomy): domain Eukaryota; kingdom Metazoa; phylum Mollusca; class Bivalvia; order Venerida; family Veneridae; genus Ruditapes; species Ruditapes philippinarum. The sequence continues at coordinate 22,188 of NW_026864536.1, forward strand.
TATAATATATATTTCATCTCTTTAACTGAACATGTCAGACTCCACTCTCAATCATTATTATGATGAAAACAAAGATGTATTGTTTATTTGAAGAGGTTCTCTTGTCTTAGATATACTTATTTTAAGTTCTTCTCTTTCACTGGAGAATATCAGGAAGTAATGATGGTGGGTTCTTGTAACATAGACAGGTGGGAGAAGAAATATTGGCATTGTTTGATGATTATTTTATCACTTTCTTTCACTTTCTTTTCTTTGGGGTCAGTAAAAGTTTAATGCTGTCATTAGTTTTTGTGAAACTTTGAAGAAAAATGAGGTTTTGTTGTCAAAAATAAAGTTCTGTAGATAAAATATGTGTAAATCTGTCAAATTTATCAATACCTCTTAATTGTGAAGGAAATAACCAAGAATTATTTTCACATTCCAACAGCTAGTTCTCTTCCAGGTTTCAACAGAGCAATTATTTATTGTTCCTAAAATGATCTTTTAGCCAATTGTTAGCCTTTGACTTAAAATATATAGAATTAGGTTTTAACCCCATAATAAAAATTAAAACTTGGTATAATGTTAAATTAACAGCTGTAAACCATTCAGAATTTATCTGAATCCTGTATAAGTGGTTAATTTTGTGACGTGGAAATATTTGTGATTTTTGCAAATTGACATTATTGGCAAATATTCGATCGCGCAAAATTTTTTTTTTTTAGGCAACCTTTCTTCTATCATTTTGAAAACATGTTTTCATACAGCATCTTACATGAATAAGTTTGACTGTTCAGGTACTGAGATTAATTTTTCTTATTGCTCACTTAATTGTTTAAGTTTGTTCTTAACAAATCACACATGTTTTAATGAATCAATATACATATGTGTTAATAACGCAATAGGTTATTCATGTAACAAAAGAATGAATCAAAATATGACAAATAAATGTGTGATCAGGTCCTTTATCAAAGTAACAATGTAATTATTTCAAACAATTATATAAATAATAAAGGTATTAAACAACTGAAAAGTACAAATAACAATCAATGCATATTCTTATCATGTATCTGCTTAATTAATGATATCACAAAAACAGTATTGAGTTCAGAAATAATATTTTCGCAAATATTTCCGCTCACACAAAGTCCTCATTTCGACATTTGCAAAATGTTTGTGACGCATATTATAAATATTCGTCTATACAGTAGATCTTAGTAAGAAATAGAGATTGTGATCCATGGCCAAAATTAAAATTCATTGACACTATGAATTTAAGCTGCATAGTCTCTTATATATACAGAAGCCATTTTTAGAAACAACATAAGTTAAATGCCTCAGTGTTAAATTCTATGGCACCTTATTCCAAGAAATTTTATTTTATTTATATCAAGTGCAAGTGATTCAACCTTTTTACTGTAGATAGTGTAATATAAGAGAGGTTATATCTACTGTTAAAATCTTCCTTAATTGTTTTGATGAAAACAGAATGTTTATATAATAAAATCATTCATCACCTAATTATTGGGCAAAAATATACAACACCCCATCAACAGTTTGCTGAAAGATATGTATATTGAATCTCTAAATGCTATTTGTTTCAGTGCTTTCCCAGCAGTAAAGACCTACACCGTTCCAGGTTGGCACAGTTTACTAGTTGGCCTGACCTGGCACTGATAATAATACTGTCGGCTATTTCAATAGGAAGTGGAACAAATCCAGGCCACAAATTATGTAGAGTAATATTAGATAAAGTGGCTATAATGAACATGAAACTATTCTTGGAACCTACTGATAAAGAATTTATCATAAAAGTTTATCATTCTATTTTGATATTTTGAAAGAAAGTTCTATGAATGTGATATAAAAGCCTACTATCAGAGTTTATTTACGATCTTACCTGGTAGGGCCTAAATCTTTATAAACCATCCACCTGCTTAGGTCAAATTAGGAAGGGCATCAAGTTAGAAATCCAGGGGTCACTGGTTTGTTTCTTAGATGAGGTGTAATTTCTCTTGGACAATTGATCTTGGACATCAAGTCTGTTGGTCATTGGTCTCTTACTGCTTGTTAAACTATTATGTGGAATAAGTGAAGTCAGTCACTTTTGGAGAAGTTGGTAATTACTGGTTAGTTATCCAGGAAAGACTGTTGCCAGTAGATTGACCGATGCTAACAAGAAATGTGCTAAAATTGGCATAGAAATGACATTATGGAATTCATCACCATAATAATAATGGTAATATGAAGGATGTTGCACTTTTTCATTGTCCCTCTTGTGCAGACTCACTGACCGGGTTTGCGGTTTTTTCGAGTAGGCTTAGAAAACTGTCTTGTCTCAAGCTCTGTAGCCCGCCTCCTAGCTTAACTCAATACAGAGAGCATTAAATTTGTTAGCCAGGGGGAGGGGGTGCAGTTTGATCCTCGTGCATGGGAAAATTTCGTCATGACAACTGATTGTGGACATTTTAGTTCAATGTTCATTTGTCTGTCTTAGCTGATTCAGAAATCATGTTTGACAGACTGTCAGTCACTTGGTAAAATTTGCAATAACTGGTTTTGTTATTCAGGAATGCTGCTTTGTCAGACTGCCAGCCAATAACTGCCCTGCCAGCCAATAACTGCCCTGCCAGCCAATATCTGCTCTGCCATCCAATAACTGCCCTGCCAGCCTAAATATCTGCCCTGCCAGCCAATAGCTGCCCTACCAGCCAATATCTGCCCCGTCAGCCAATATCTGTCCTTCCAGCCAATATCTGCCCTGCCAGCCAATATCTGACCTGCCAGCGAGTATCTGACCTGCCTGCTAGTATCTGCCCTGCCAGCTATTAACTGCCCTGCCAGCCAATATCTGCCCTGCCAGTCAATAACTGCCCTGCCAGCCAATATCTGCCCTGCTGGCCAATAACTGCCCTGCCAGTAATTAACTGCCCTGCCAGCCCCAATAACTGCCCTAAAACTATGTGTAAAATCCAGAGTCTGCATTGGTGATACTATAGGCCTGTCATTGCTGCCTTTAGTCTTCAAAGGGTTTTTATGAAATCTGATATTTTCTTTATTAAACATTAGCACTGACTGCACACTACAATTATTTCTCTTTCAATGTCTATTTTAAGATTCTTTGTAGCCTTATAATAGACTTGTACAGAGATTAGAGCATGTTATACAGTGTAATTAATCATTTACCATTCCTTGAGTTAAGAATGATTATAGACCTAGAGACATATTAAGTTTTATTTTTAGATAATTAGATCATTGATAATTTTAAATGTGGCTGATTATACTTTATCTGAAAATAAGATGACAGTTTATTATGTCTGCAAGTCAAGTCATGTCAGAAAACTAAAAAATATTGAAATTTGATATGTGGATGCCTCATCACACTCATTTTTAGGTCAAAGGTCAAGGTCATTTGCACCTGTGATAGCAATTACATAAATCATCATTTAGTTAAAGTACAGTTTACTATCTATTAATGTGAAAAGTGGAGTAAGCAATTTTTTAAGGAATTTAAAATTTTCAGTCTGTATACAGTTAGCTACAAGCAAGCTTAAAAATAATTATTATAGCCAACAATGAACATTTTTGTTTTGATGATGCCAATACAAGTAATCTTGGTGGTATTAGTAACTTGAGATCTATCTCATACCTTTGTATTTGTGTCTTTAAAATAGTAAAAATATGTAAGCATTCATATTTTGTCTATTCCTGTACACTGTATATTTATATATTATAGCGAGCTCGACGAGCTGGCCCGAAGGGCCTGCTCGCAAAGCGAGCTTTACGGTAACGCGAGTACCTGCTAAGTGATGGTTTTGAAAACTTTCGTCCAAAGTACCGAATTGGACACATCGCAACCTTTCGAATTTAAAGATAACGATAAAAACTGAGGAATTCTGGCTGAAAACGGATGTGCATGTAGACTGGTCACCCGCGCACGTCTATGGGAACCATAATTGGACAGGGAACCAGAATAACGGAAGCTGTGTATAAAAAATGAAAATCGAAGGCGCCATTTTGTTTGAAATCTGATAAATAAAAACAATTTTTTTGTCGACTTTTGTTGTGAAAACTATCTAGAATGAAAGAAAATGGTCTAACTAAGAAAATGAATTCGAACACCAATATCTTTTATTCAGTTGTTAACGCTGTACAGACGTTTAAAGTATTGTTTACGTGACGTCACAATGTAGCGCCAAACAACGCGTGCAAAACAAACAAATCAAGTACGCTATTTTAATGTCGCAAACGTTTTAAGTTTTACATTTATGTCACTTTAAATAATCTTTATTACGCTTGAAAAATTATAGAGTGAAATAAAATAAACATAGTTTTATAAACGTTTTCAAAACTCGTTATTCATTTCACGACAGGGGCGGAGCCATATTTAACACAGTATGTGTGACGTCACACGCACTCGTCACTGCATTTGAAATAAAAATGAGCGATTATTTCATACTATTTCACGTAAAAAGTAGGCCTACATCGAGCTCGCTTTGAGGCTTTGCCTTTTTCATATTATATTTATGTACTATATATTATATATATTTCATCTCTTTAACTGAACATGTCAGACTCCACTCTCAATCATTATTATGATATGAAAACAAAGATGTATTGTTTATTTGAAGAGGTTCTCTTGTCTTAGATAGACTGATTTTAAGTTCTTCTCTTTCACTGGAGAATATCAGGAAAGTAATGATTGTGGGTTCTTGTAACATATAGACAGGTGGGAGAAGAAATATTGGCATTGTTTGATGATTATTTTATCACTTTCTTTCACTTTCTTTCACTTTCTTTTCTTTGGGGTCAGTAAAAGTTTAATGCTGTCATTAGTTCTTGTGAAACTTTGAAGAAAAATGAGGTTTTGTTGTCAAAAATAAAGTTCTGTAGATAAAATATGTGTAAATCTGTCAAATTTATCAATAACTCTTTATTGTAAAGGAAATAACCAAGAATTATTTTCACATTCCATCTA
>NW_026864537.1:0-15515 GCF_026571515.1 Ruditapes philippinarum
GCTAAAAACCTATTAACTGTATTTTTCCAATCGCAACTACTCGCCCTTTCGTCAGTCTTGGATAAGGACCTCGAACACAATAGTATGAATACACAGAACGGATGCGGTATTTCGGTCTAACCTACGCTAAGAAACTAAACATGTAAACAAATAGTAATTTAATGCTGGGAGTTGTTATTTAATGCTGGGAGTTGTTTACAAGTTTATTTCCAATATATGTTGTTAAAGTTCATCTAAAATAAGTAATATCATAGGTACCAAAGCAAACAATTCATTATTTATATATTTATTATCATGGTTGTAGAAACCGAAAGTACAAAAAACCAACCTGTTGACATTTCGTCGGATTTGTTTAAAATTGAACATCAATGGGCATATTTAAATTACAAATTGTTGTCAGACATATTTTCAAGCAAAAGAGAACCGGAACAGGCATTAGATGTCAAATATATACATTCATGCATTAGATGTCAAATATATACATTCGTTTTACATTATGTCTGTTTCTGTTTACATCTGAAACCACGTGGTAGAACTACTTTCAATCCGTATTGTTTCCGAGGTCAATATTGTAGATAATGGCCGAGGCAGTTCCGAATGGTATTTTTCTTCAAAAAGGGGCATAACTTGAGGGCATCATACCACAAAACAACCATGGAACACGAATTTTTGCATAAAAGTTCAGCAAATGCTGCACCATGACAGGAAATAAAGTACCAAACAAGAATTTGAAATTTAATCAGATGTTCCCTGCCGTGTTAATCTTTGGGTAATCCTCTCTCGAAAATGGCTTTAAACGAGCAAAAAACATTTTAGGAGCGATAACTATTAGGTCGAATTGTAAATATCAATTTTTTCACAAATTTAATCAATTATGATTCTTTTTAACTCATGCAAAGATTAAGAAAATTCTGTTCACTAGCTTATATTTTCCTTCTTTGCCTGTGTTAAAAAAGTCAAAACTTAATTTAACGTCTTTTACTATAAAACAAAACAAAAATATATATAAAAAGTCCTGTTTTATTTTGTTACTTTTTAAAAATTAAGATATTTTTTTTGACATACAATGGACTACAGTGAGTTATATAGTTTAATATCTCACTGATAAAATATTAAGTCACGAGGTAAAATCGATGACATACATTATGTCGTCATTAACGCCTTCCGTGTCTCAATAATTCCAGGAAAAGAAAATAGTAAATCTTGATGACCCATGTATCCGGAGAATTTCATTAAAGCAATGTCTGCAAATTTGCGTATCAATAAAATTGAATACTTGATCACATGTACTTCGCAATTTGCAAGGGCGGTTCAAATTGCTACACATAGTCATATCTTTATTTGACAGTTTCACTGATATCGTTATTTTCTTTAAGAATGAAACAAACATAAAATCAAAGAAAATGGAGATCGAATTAATTTGAGCCGCGTCACGACAAAACCAACATAATGCGTTTGCGACTCTATTATAGAGTTGGTAAGCGAACAGCATGGATCCTGATCAGACTGCGCGGATGCGCAGGCTGGTCTTGATCCATGCTGGTCGCAAATGCATTATGTTGGTTTTGTCGTGACGCGGCTCATTTATGGAATATTTTGTTACTAAGCTATTGCATCGATCTAAAGATCTTATGAGACCTCTTGTTACGTTTTTTAATATTCCTAGACAATGTTTTATTTTGCTCTTGGTCATTTCGACGCTTATAAGATCGTAAAAACTCTCGAAAAGTGTCGAAGTTTGATGAGTTTTCACGAAGTTTTGATAGACATCGCAAATGCTGTATGTTATTTCAAAAAGGTATTTACAAAAATGTACAGGTATATTATAGTTACAAGTGACACTCACATGCACATATGAATGCAGTACACATAAAATCAAAAAATCATTGAAAACTGAATGTTTAGACAATATCTGATATTCTGAAGATTGTAGTAGATAATGTTAACGTTTAGCCATATTCGTCGGTTTAAGATGTAATGATGAAATTTGGCGCAAATAAGCTCGTGCAGTGTAATAAATAGAGTTATTCCACGCCTTTTAAAATGCAGCCAATGAACTCTCAGCGTTTGAACCACGTGCTGTCCTAAATCAAATCTTATCAATTTAGCCTCGTTTTCATTTTCAAAGTCCAAAAATTCATATAAAATCCTTATTGTTCTTGAAGAAAGTTTTTCCAAAATGTTAAAAAACGGTGGTATAAAATAAAGAGGTAATAATAAATTGTAAAGAGCAACGCAGCTGTGTACGAGTCCGACAGAGCCAGCAAAACCCATATCACAATCAACTATTGCGTTTGATAAAATTTATTGTTGTACTCAAGTTTCAACATTGTGTTAACCTCATATAATGCATGGCAAATATCATATCTTTTTCCCATATAATTCTCCTAATTATATCAGCCCGTGTGCATTATATATTATATATTTTCTTGACAAAACAAGCTCCGTTAATTATTTTTACTCAAGATTGCATCACTGTACACCTGGCTTTTTCTCAATTTGGTGATCTTTTTGAAATAATTCAGATCACCAAAATGTTAAAGAGTCACCGTTTAGTATTTGTGCTTTAGTGCCTCTTCAGTGTCCTGATTAAAAAAAGTAAATCTCAGACGTTTTTTGTTTGTTTTTTTTTTTTTGTTGTTGTTGTTTTGGGGTTTTTTTTTTTTTTAAAGATAAAGCTGGGACCTAAAATAACGTTCCCAGGATAAAGGTATGATGACTTATAATACAAAATACTATATATATAAAAACAAAGTGAGTGAGAGAAAATGTTTCCTTCTCAACAAGCTAGAACGTGTCGCCGGTTACAAGTAATATGATATCAAAACAAACTAAGAAAACTGCCGCCTCGTTTGCGGCATCGATTACTTTGTTAAAGATGGCGCATTTGTGAACACCTTTAATCAATCGTTCAGTTATTATTAGTTTATTATTATAAATATTTTCTTATACAGCGGCACGTAGGCTTATAAAAGAAAACATTTTTAAACAAATAAATATTAAGAAGAAAACTAAATCAGAATATTTTGAACATTGGAATGCTATAAATATACATGTATACACAGTCCACATGTTATTTTGTTTATATAATAAATGACTGAAATACCAACTGTTCTACCCCTGTACAAACATCATATTCATATTTTAACACAATAAAGGTAATTTTCAGTGGAAAATAAGGATAGATAAAAATCACTCGATCTGAAACTACAAAAATGTCTTGACTATTAAAAAAAAATCCAAATTTCATAAAAGTGAGTCATAAAAAAGGCTGCTTGAAGACAAAATATTCTATTTCTATTTGAATTTCTTTATTTTCATATTTTTCAAATGATGAAGTTCACCTTATACACTATTCTGAGGGATAGAGGGGTTGGCTTGGTGTAAAGGTATCAAGAATCTAATGTGGGAACATCAGTTTTCACATATATCTACTTAGACATGCTAGACATGCTAGACTTGCATATTCATTTAGACATGCTAGACTTGCATATTCATTTAGACATGCTAGACTTCATATTCATTTAGACATGCTAGACTTGCATATTCATTTAGACATGCTAGACTTGCATATTCATTTAGACATGCTAGACTTCATATTCATTTAGACATGCTAGACTTGCATATTCATTTAGACATGCTAGACTTCATATTCATTTAGACATGCTAGACTTGCATATTCATTTAGACATGCTAGACTTGCATATTCATTTAGACATGCTAGACTTCATATTCATTTAGACATGCTAGACTTCATATTCATTTAGACATGCTAGACTTCATATTCATTTAGACATGCTAGACTTCATATTCATTTAGACATGCTAGACTTCATATTCATTTAGACATGCTAGACTTCATATTCATCTAAACATGCTAGACTTGCATATTCATTTAGACATGCTAGACTTGCATATTCATTTAGACATGCTAGACTTCATATTCATTTAGACATGCTAGACTTGCATATTCATTTAGACATGCTAGACTTCATATTCATTTAGACATGCTAGACTTCATATTCATCTAAACATGCTAGACTTCATATTCATTTAGACATGCTAGACTTCATATTCATTTAGACATGCTAGACTTCATATTCATTTAGACATGCTAGACTTGCATATTCATTTAGACATGCTAGATTTGCATATTCATTTAGAAATGCTAGACTTGCATATTCATTTAGACATGCTAGACTTGCATATTCATTTAGACATGCTAGACTTACATATTCATCTAAACATGCTAGACTTCATATCCATTTAGACATGCTAGACTTGCATATTCATTTAGACATGATAGACTTGCATATTCATTTAGACATGCTAGACTTGCATATTCATTTAGACATGCTAGACTTACATATTCATCTAAACATGCTAGACTTCATATTCATTTAGACATGCTAGACTTCATATTCATTTAGACATGCTAGACTTGCATATTCATTTAGACATGCTAGACTTTTAAATCTATTTAGACACACTAGACTTGTATACTTATTAAGGCATGCTAGACTTTTAAATCTATTGAGGCATGCTTTACTTTAAAATCTATTTAGACATGCTGCACTTTCGTATGTATTTAGACATGCTACACTTGTGTATCTATTTAGACATGCTAGACACTCATATCTATTTAGGCATGTTACACCTGCACATATATTTAGACATACTAGACTTGTACATTTAGTTAGACATGCTGCACTTTAAAATCTATAAAGACATGTTAGACTTTCATATTTGTTAAGGCATGCTAGGCATGCATATCTATTCAGACATGCTAGACTTTTATATCTGTATAGACATACTAGACTTACATATTTATTCAGACATGCTGGACTAAAATATCTCTTCAGACATGCTAGACTTTCATATCTTTATAGACATGCTAGACTTACATATTTATTTAGACATTCAAGACTTTCCATACTGGCACCACCCAAAAAAACATGCCGATGACCCTAGTATGGTTCGAATTCATGATATCGGCTGAGAGCAGATATCTTAACCACAAGTCTATAGAATTATGAGCTTACATACATTAGACTGGCTAATGAATGCAGGCCGATTGTAGGCAAATGATATGCCAAAGTATAGAAGGTAAACTTTTACGTCTTAATGCATTTATGTGTAGTGATTGGCATACATATTTACGGACTGAGATAAAACTAGAAGAAAGATGTAAAAAAATTGGTAATGAGGTAAAGCCACAAGAAAAAATGTAAAAATTATGACTGAGACAAAACTACAAGAAAGAAATGTAATCATTTAGACAGAGATAAAACTACAAGAAAAATGTAAACATTCGGACTGAGAAAATAAACTACAAGAAAAAAATATAAACATTCGGACTAAGATAAAACTACAAGAAAAATGTAAACATTCGGACTGAGGAAAAAAACTATGTACAAGGAAAAATATAAACAATGGACTAAGATAAAACCACAAGTAAAAATGTAAACATTCGGACTACGATAAAGTTACGAGAAAAAAATGTTAAAATTCGGTCTTAGATAAAGCCAGAAGAGAAAAGTGTAGACATTCGAACAGAGATAAAACTACAAGATAATGTTAACATTCATAATGAGATAACGCCGCAAGAAAAATGTTAACATTCGAACAGAGATAAAAACTACAAGAAAAAATGTAAACATTTTGACTGAGATAAAACTACAAGAAAACACTGTAAACATTCGGACGGAAATAAAACTAAAAGAAAAAATGTAAACATTCGGACTGTGATAAAACTACAAGAAAAGTGTAAACATTCGGACTGAGAAAAAAAAACAACAAGAAAAATTGTAAGCATTCGGACTAAGATAAAGCTACAAGAAAAATATAAACATTCGGAAAGAGAAAAAAACTACAAGAAAAACTCTAAACATTCGGACAGGGATAAAACTACAAGAAAAATGTAAAGATTCGTAATGAGGTAAAGCCACAAGAAAAATGTAAACATTCGAACAGAGATAAAAACTACAAGAGTAATGTAAACATTAGGACTGAGATAAAACTACAAGAAAAATGTAAACATTTACAACCATGTGGCGAAATCAGAGAAAAATGAAGAATTGTTTAAACTTAAACTCAGTCCGTACATATAGATATTGCGTCACAAAAATATTTTAATTAAGCTGTGTCTAATAAAAGCACTTTTATTCTTCCAGAATAACATAAAACATAATTCAAAATCTGAAAACATATATACAAATACCATTTACTTGGCAATCAAAACTGAAAACAAGCAATGACTACATTCTTTCCCAGTCTGACGTCATTTACAAATGTTTTATTCATTGGAAAAAAAGTTTGTACTTTGAAATAAAATGCATGGTATGTTATCGGTCGATTGACTACATACTCAAATTACTTTAAGATAAAACTACATTAAATATTTCTATTTGTAACACGAGAGAATAATTATGTTTGTTCTTATAACGTATTTGAACGATTACTATATCGGTTACGGTAACGATGTTAATAACAAAATCGACTGTGGCAATGACGTTAAAGATGTACAACGGTATCTGTAGCAGTAACGATGTTAATAACGAAAACAACTACATGTGACAACGATATCTATATCGGTATATCGGTAACGATGTTTATATGAAAACATCAACGAAACGACTGTGATAACGATACCTGTGACGGTATTTATGTAGCGATTTTGATAACGATGTTGATAGCGATAACGATTATTATGACGATAACCATATTGCTAACGATAACTTTGGCTGTGGCTAATTGATCATAAAGATAATGTTTGATATAATACTAGCGATTGGTTGAAATATTACAATTATGACAACAATAAATGATTTTAGAATTTTGATATGACCCATATTGTTAATAACATTCAAAACAGAGAGATATTTATAATTTTACTGTAATCTTAATATGTCCTTGAAAATTATCACCCAAGAAAGAAAGAAAGAAAAACAGAAGTAGATACATCGTATATAGATAAAGTTCAATAACCTTGGTAAAAAGCCCAATCAGGTTCAAAGCCAGTACTTATAGTATAGTTTAAATCGCACGATATAATTTGTAAAATGTTCATACTTGCACTGTAATAACTTCTATGTTCTATGTACCAAAATATTTAAGATAATTAAAGAAAATAATTTCGAATAACAAAACTCTTTACTTATATAGAAAAGGTAAAGAAAATTGAAGAGAAGAAAATAAACAAGCACCCACCTGTCTTCCAATAAAAGAGAATTTGAATAAGATATTGAAAATTTGTTCATATGTTCCTTTTATATAGCTGCCCATCAAATCATATTTTTATGTACAAAGAGTACCTATCAAAACAAGCATCTGAGAATTCTTAGAATTAACTGTCAATTATGTCCTTAAAGAATAATTGCTTTCGCTCCTAGATACTGAATCAGTCGATGGAATGGTCGCGATGTATTTTGTTGGCGACAGATAGCACGCGATCACGCGAGCACACGATTTATATGAGGGCATTTTTCAGGATTTAGAACTTAGACAACATTAAATATTCATGTTGCATTCGAATTCGAAGCAGCTGCAAAACGATGAATATTTTACGTATGTTTCTTGAGTGACCATTATTGAATTAATAATTGTTATTGATGTGATTGTTTATGTGTGCTTTTTCCGTTATATAGTAGGCAAAATGTACTTTGAAACAGCAGCTAGTGGTTGATAATTTGAAATGTTCTAGAATATCAATTCACTAATATTTTCATTTTTTGCTTATATTTGCGTCATTGCAGATAATAAATGTCATGAAAGATTCGCTCATCTTTTTTTACATAAGTTTAAGTCTTTTAATTGTGATGGTCGAGTGGTAAGCGCGTCTCACGATCTCTGGCCATGTGGGTTCGAACCCTGTTCAGAGCAAGCCATTGTTTTCTTGACCAAGAAACTTTACACTATAATTGCTCAGTGCTGATTGGTTCCAGGAACGAATTCGAGAGTGTATCGATAAGTTTCCTACTCAATCGAGTACGATTTCAAGAGTTGTACGATTTCAAGAGTTGTTTAAGAGCTGTTTAAAACGAGAGCATAATGTTTGCTATCTTGTAAGATATCATGACCTACAGTTATATAATTGATTGATTGTATTGACAACTTTAACATTATAAAAAGATCTCGTCTGAGCATTAATTTTGTCATGGCAGCTTGCAAGGTCATGCTGTCTGGGCATACTAGATACTGTTTCTACATGTATGTCACTTGTTTCTATTTTTTAATTTTCAAATGGAGTGCTCCAAATGGATTGTTCAAAATTCCAATCAGGGCAAATCGATTGGAAATGTAGCAGGTTTTCGAAGATCTAAAATTAATATAAAAACTCTTTATTTACCGAATGTAAAGCTAAATGAAGACAATACATCAAAGACAAAAAATAACACATATTGTTTATTTTGATCTAAAAATAACTTAATTATAAGGTAAAATGATTTGACCTTTACAAAACATCTTTTCATAAGTCTAAATTTACTTATGCATCATATTGACATACAATTTTTCATAAGTCGTTTATATCATTGGCGGTGAAATATTTTCTTTCTTTTTTCCTTGACAATATTTGTCATTCTGTGTAAGTTGACCATTTGGATCACATGTTGGTTTAAATTGAAATTTTCCACCCTACCCACCATTTAGCATTTATATACTTTTTGTTTGAATGAATAAAAGTATTTGGACATTGGTTCATTCATTGGTGTATTTCAGTGTTTAAACTACAACATGTGTTTATGTACTGATTAATTAGTTGATTAACATTTATGCTATTATGGCATATATTATGATGATGATGTCTTTGCCTAAAGACTCATTGAATCTCAGGAAAGGCTAAGTTTTGCAAGCTGGTAATGGCCAGTCTTGAAGGGAGATATTATTACAATCTCTAAGTAGGTTTTTATGGAGAATATTATATTTGAATGATTATAATTGTATATGCAGGTTGACTAATGTAAATGATGATCGACATTTGAAACTGGTAATTTAATTATACGTGCTTTGTAATTTTGATATGTGATTCAAGTGATCCATGGTACACATATACCTAAATACATTCTTTAAACCTGAACTTCGCTTTTGTCTTTTATGAATGAAAAACTTATAATTTAACGCGTATATGAAAAACTTATAATTTAACGCGCAATCTTATTTCCAAAAAGGCCTTCAATAAACATTAAAATTAGACATATCAAACGAAATTATATAAGATCATAACATTCAGTACATCTAATCCAATAATTAAAGAAGGCAGATATAATATTATACATAATACATTCATATTGTCTTTAATCAAAATTCAATTCATTGATGGGTGGGTGGGTGGTTGGATGATCACTACGTGTAAAGTGTTTTGTCGCAATTCATTTTAGCGAGAATAATGAACCTTTATTTAAATTGATTTGAAAAAACATAAGTTTCCTGGCTATTCTTGGTTGAATTAAAAAAGATATGTATTTATGTTACAGGCATTTTCAAGTTTTATATTCTCTAAGGTTTTCTTATTATATTCATTTCTAAATGATTTTTTCCTCTGACGGAGGAAAAAATGAGAAAATTTCAAAATAGAGCCGCGTCATGACAAAAACCAACGTAATGCGTTTGCGACCAGCATGGATCCAGACCAGCCTGCGCATCCGCGCAGTCTGTTCAGGATCTATGCTGTTCGCTTATCAACCCTATTACAATGAGAGAACACATAAAACTATACATTGGATAAAGGAGAATGAGTGACAATTACATGTATATTGTACCCGTAAAATAAAATAAAGATGTGACTAGATTCTTAATAATAACAAAATCTTCTAGGAGTCTAATGATACAGTACTATACTTATAAATTGCATGTTGTAATTATTTCTTTACAAAACAAAGCAAGGTTTTTTTAAAATATGATTTGTTTTTAGTATTCATAAGATCTTCAAGATTTAAGTTTTCGGTTTCAGTTTTTATTAAACCAAGGCATATAATAAAAAAAATATGCAACTGGTTATAACAAACAAACAAACAGAAAAAATAGCAGTCAAAAACTCACTAATATCACAATAAAAGAATACAATTATGACTAGCTAAATAAACAAAAAAAAGGAGATCATATTGTTCATTTCAATTACTGAATTCAACACAACATGTATTTTTTCATTGTAACAAATTGGAACGAGAATGAGAAGTATTGATTATCTAAATTTTAACATAATCTAAATTTTTAACATAATATTTTTACAAAAAAAGATAGTTTAAGTAGGTTTTTTATCACAACTATTCATTAATATGTCAAGTTTTGTATAAATATAAAGATACATGTAGAACAAAAAAATTGATCAAATGTTAAAAATTTAATTATAAAATGCAGCTAAAGCGATAATGAAACAATTTCGATATGATATAAAAATATGAGCCGCGTCACGACAATACCAACATAGTGCGTTTTGCTACCAGCATGGATCCTGACCAGCCTGCACATCCGCGCAGTCTGATCAGGATCCAAGCTGTTCTCTATCAGTTTCTTTACTTGTAATAGGGTTGGTAAGCGAACTAGACTGGTTTGATTTTGGGAAAATGTTCATCCTAACGGCATTTTTTAGTACAAGCAGGTAGTTGGGCTTACTTACCTATTTCGAGTACGCTGAATTCATTTTTTGCTCTACCACGGCTGTATTTTTAGTCCTTGGCCTTTAAAAATCAATTTCAAAATGGCCGCCATTGAATTTTTTAATTTTACTTTAATTTTCCCATGGGCGAGATATATAGATCTACATATTTTTTGGCATTTTAATTTAAGGCTTTGTTAATTTTAATCTGCTGAAGTGTGGACGAGAAGAATAGATGCAAAAACAATAAAATTTATTACGGCAGCCATCTTGGATTTCAAAATGGCTGACAATTTCCTATGTTTTATACACGGTATTGTAATTAAAGTAAAAAAGCACAAGAAGACATTTTACCTGGCATGTTTTCTTTTATTAGAAGTACAGTGATACTAATAAAGACTTCCAAGCGCAGGTTTTGAAAAGCATCCATTAAAACTACAAACTTTATGGTGCAAAAATGTAACAATTTATACCCTAATACAACCTGGAACATACTAGAACATACGATACATCCCAGTATAGTACATCCCAGATACAACGTAAATGAGAGTCGTATTTGCGTTCACTTTGTCATTAAGATGTTATTTTTATACTTATAAGAATACAATGCATGTTCTTTAAATTATTGCGATGTTGTTTTAAATTGGATTTGTATCGCCCTGAAGGGGACCTGCTCAAATGTCTGTTCCTCTGTCTATCTGTCCCAGCGTCCTCTTGTGTCAGTTAGGGGTATTTGCGATCACAATTAGGCGTTTAGATTAATTCCGTATACCCCAAATCTAAAGGATGAATCATTGGTTATGGGAGGCAAAAGTAAGAAACAAACATGAAGATAACAGACATCTTCACAAATCTCTCAGAAAGAGCTTGTCGCTGTCTGTCCGTTTTTAATCCTGTCCATATCTGTCATTTTTGGATAGATTTTGAAATAATTGCATTAATGTGTGGCACATTGATACAATGTCATAAGAAAGACCCAGGTTTGAAGCTCAACTTCTCAAGTTAGACTTGAAAGTGCTTGAAAAGAGAAGTGCATTTTAGTATTCTGTCATTAAGAGGTGGATTTTGAAAAAAAGTTGAGCATAAATTACGGCCTATAACGGATTGGGAAATGATGTACTTTATATTATTACTTGATCTTCAAACAGGGATACCATGAAAATTGTTTGGTTATTTCTTATGTCAATGCAATTGCGCAAGAACATGTACTGGAACGCGTAGTGATTGAGAGCCAATTTAACAGTCCTAAGATCAGGGACATGTCTATCAGGAAAGACAAGTTTGTAAAAGTTCATTAGTGGGGAACCCGGTCAACAATTTTTCATGCACGACATGATATTTTAAAAAAAAGTCTTAGTATTTCCAAAAGTAATAAAGGAATCGCCATCCAGGCTGGCATTCGAAAAATATATTCTTTTTTCATGAAATAGACTACTTTCCTGAATAATAGAGTTAATGTTTCTTCTTGTAAGAGAAATATTTCATATGGTATTTATCCCATGGAAGCCCATACATACTAGTGCCGAGCTTCGTGCATGAGGATAGTATTTCATTTGCTTATATAGGTAACACCGACAAGAACATGGTGGTTGAGCCCCCGTGTTAGGACTTTTGTCGTCTATTTTTTTATCATGTGGTATCAAATTATCTGTTTTGATTGACCTAGTGCAGTCGGTGTACGGGTAAAAATATTTAAATCTTGTTAATTGTATATGCCGCCGTCCTGGAACGACAATAACTGCGTAAATGTGTAACTTGAAAAGGTCGTGTTTATGTCTACAGTTAAACTTCTATATCATGATATAAACGTGACAAGATGGTTGTGTCCGATCTATAACTTTCTCATTAATTGATGCCTTTTGAAATAATAATTATGCATAAATATATGGCACATTGGGACAATGAGTCACATGTAAACCCATCTGATGATGTAAATCAAATATCAAAATCATACTTTCAGTCGAACAAAATATTTCCTTAAAGTGTCTAAAAAGTCTGGTTGACGATTTTGTCATTCATGGATTAATTCAAAATCATTTGGGATAAATATGGCGCCTCTTTGTAAGACGACAAGGTCCAAGGTCACACTTGTATTTCAAAAGTCATGGTATGAGAGTGCATTTGTGGCCATGTCCAGTCTATCCATATATGTGTTATTCAGCGAGAGCTAAGAATAAATATGTGGTACTTTGAAACAATTTGTCTTGAGTGAGAGACGAATTGTCGCATAAAGTAAGATTTCAGACATTAAAGGTCATATTTTGAAGGTCATGTCCGGTCATGAGTTCTGTCATTTATTAGATGGATATTGGCATAACTGGGCATACATTTGTGGAACATTAGGACTACTTGTAATGCTTAAACACTAGGTTAATTGCTAGAAAGGTCAATTTAGAACATTGATGGTTGTGTCTTATATTTTTGACATTTAATCATGGATGCTTTTTAAAATAATAAGGTTTACTGAAGATATAAATAAATGCTTCTTAATGTTTCTAATGTTTGTAAAACTTGTAAGACCACAGTAACCATGCCTTCAATGTAAAAAATGGAAAACAAGTTTATAAGGAAAGTGGCACACCCTTGTTTATCTTTGTTTAACATAATTGTCAGGATAGTGCAAAAATAGTTGGTACACATTTTAGTGACTAAAATTACGCTAAGAAGAACCAAATGACATTAAAATATGTTATATCATAATGGAATAAGATACTCATCAATTTCTTGAAAGATAGCCAATACAAGAACATAATAAGTTAGAAGATTTGAATATATCTTATATAGTCACTTGAATGATTTTAAAACATGAGATAGAATAAGGCTCAGCGTCCTTGGCAGAGTGACATAATTATAATGAAGACGTTGATATTAACTAAGACAATGAATGAATGAATATCAATGAATTAAGACAAGACGCAAAAAATCTCGTATTATCAGTTAATTTCATAAAAGTTAAAGACATAGACTTCGACGGCAGGCATATGTTACATGATTTAGTAGCAAAAACCAAAATGCTCTATCAAATCATTCTGTGCTAATAAAAAAGGGTAAACAGCAGTGAATTGTCAAGATATTGATTGCAAAATTGGTATCAATTATCTGTCTAATCTTCTATGCATGTACCATCATCAAATACCCGCGGTAGACCTATAATGTTTTACTCTATATTATTCATTAACCGTAAGACAGTGCAAGCACGTAGACTATTTATGGTTCTTGTTTGCGAGATTTTTTCTTCAAAGTGAAAGATAATAAAGATTAAAATGACTTTACCATTTATTTGAGTTCATTTCAATTAATAAATAGATGATCTGTTTGTGTTAGGCATATTTAAAGTTTGATTGATAAATACGACCCTTTATAAAGTAGCTATATCAATACAACAATAAAAAATATCGTATAAACACATCTGCGGATATTTCTAAATTCCAAATTTCGCAATTCCCTCTTTGATATATGAATTTTTCGTAGGCGGTGCTAGGGTGCTTGGACGGAACCTTGCAATTTCAAGTAACGTCCATGTACAGGGTCAATCAAATCGAGCAAACAACATTTCATTTTTGCCGTTTTGAACGTTTTAGGGATTCTGTTTTTTTTTTCTATTTTAAATCGGGTCGTACAATAGATATTGTTGCAAAGACATGCGGGCCCAGAGACATAGTCGCTGACCTGTGAAGATGACAGGCAATATTTAGAATATTTACATACTGACCTTGACTCTTGGCATTCAAATTATAAAATGACCTAGTGTCCATACAGGTTTACACAAATGCTATTCTATCAAAATACAAAAAACTTAAACATATAATGGTAAATTAAAATTTGCAGACATTTGAGATCTCAGATACCTGATATAGATTAATTGTCCAAAAGGAATGACCTGTGATAGTTTGAAGTATGATGTATATTAAAGTGTGCAGTATACGTATACCTACACAGTGTGTACAATTCGACATGACATGTTGCTTATATCATTTTACAATTTTTGATACTCATTCCTTCAGAAGGATCAATTTGTTTAAAAGCACTTTACTTATATTTGTTAAATAAAGGTGTCCATTTTGAAATCATAGATGGCCGGCACAGCAGTCAATGTGTAAAGTATGTATAATTATCAGCCAATTATTCCTAAATGTAATTGAAACTTTATTTCATGTAGATTAACGGTCATACGATACGATATGTACCAGAAATAATATTTTTTTAAGTAGATGTTAAAGGACAATGGCGGCCATTTTGATTTGACCTTTAGAAGGTCAAGGACTTCGAGTACAGGCGTGGTAGAGCAAAAAGTGGATTCAGCGTACCCGAATTATGTAAAGACGATTGACTACCTGCTTGTACTAAAAATGCCGTTAGACTCTTAACGGAGGGTCTTTTCTGAAAATCAAACCCGTCTAAACAGCATGGATCCTGATCAGACTGCGAGGATACGCAGCCTGGTCTGGATCCATGCTGGTCGCAAACGCACTATGTTGGCTTTGTCGTGACGCGGCTCATATTATTTTGCACACACAAGTGACATACTGTTTGGTTATCCTAATTTACACAAAATTTCAGTCACCGCAATAAGATTTTTATCGATAATTAACTTTGCTGTTACATGAGGAATATACTTGAGACATAGTTCAAGGTTCCCGTACTCTGAGCTGTAGCGCTGCAAATCAGCCTATTTTACTAGCCACTTTAGAATGGTAACTGGTCTATGTCAGGCAACAGCAAATTTCATATATGCAGGCTGTTGATTTATTGCATTTATACAATTTCCTTTTTCATGTCTGTCGCATGAAGTGGTTTCAGTACTCTGATTAATCTAGCACTCGGCTTGTACCCTTTGTGCAACTGCAATAATAGAGGTTAATGCACCTTTCTTTTTTGATCATTAACATCTGCAGAAGCATGAGAATGCATTTAAAACCCTA